>NW_004955427.1:16847249-16921421 GCF_000276665.1 Chinchilla lanigera | reverse complement strand
TTTTTGGTTTTTCTCCGGTACCGGGAACCGAACTCACGACCTTGCGCTTGCCAGGCAGGCGCTTTGCCGCTGAGCTAAATCCCCAGCCCCAAGGGAATTTATTTTTCAAGAAAGAGAAAAATCAACATAAGATTTGAACTCACTATGTTTAGCAATCTCTTGCTGTGTTTCCAATCTACATTCACCCCCTTACCTGTCATCATCAATGTATGACTGGCCAGAGATCAATGCATCAAGGTTTGTGTTGCAATAGCAAAGGATCTAAGTAGTAAAAACAGGGGTGGAGGAAAGACAGACAAAGGTTAGGGTGCAGATTTGGTCATGAAATTAGTTCCCTTGCAATTTTATACTTCCTTATGACCAACCACATCAATGTACAGCAGGCAAATTGTCATTTGTGTTGTTTAGGAACCATCTGCTGAGCCTAAGGCGAATTTTACATTAAAATGCCACTTCAGTTGTGACCTCAAAGGGAGGAGAACTTCTGCGGTTCTCAGTACATTCCACTTGGAATATCTCATCCTTCCTATTTGGCATTCAAAGGAGTGGTCATAGGGTAGAGACATAAATAAAGCAAAACCCACCAGAGACAAACACAAAATGTGTAGGTGTCCCTCAGCCCCAAGATTTGCACAGCTGTGCTGGCGGTCACCAGCCAGAAAGAAAGACTGGGACTGGTGTGAAAAGTGAATGCCAGCCTGCTGCTCCAGCCCTTGATCTGAGTGGAGCAGAGATTTGCTTCTTTCTTGTTTTCAAACATGACTCTAAATCACATAGTTTGATTTTAAAATAGGAAAGAAGATTAGGAATTGTCATTTAGTTAGGGCAAAGATGGGAGAGTTTTCTTTGGGGGAAAAACACAAAATAAAAATTGAAGCCCAAGATACATGTGATTCTAAGTTCACTTTCAAAGAGCTGGGGTTGCGGCTCAGGGGTAGAACATTTACCTAGCAGGGGCAAAGATCTGGATTTGATCCCCATACATCTATAGGATTTCATTTTCCATACTTATTGTCTCTGTTTCTTCCTTTCCTTTCAGGGGCTTACTAAGGGTAGATTACATTATCTCTCACTTGGATTCTAATAAAATTGAGACAAATACAAAATTATTGAGATCACATAAGCATACTTTAATACAATAGCTTGAATAAATTAATGCTTAGGTATATATACAAAAAGTCTTAGAATGAAGGGGTAAATCAGAATTGCCTTCAGAGATGAGTGTCTTAAAGAATGCAATAAATTTAATGAGAACTTGAACATTATGAAGGGACCCACCATCACTGAATATTCAGTTTTTTTCAACCCTGGCTTTTTCACAGTACATGAAAGAAGCCTGCTCAGGGTCCTAAGTCAGTCTATTGGTCAGCTCTTCAGCGGGACTGCTTAACATTAGCAATATGAATTATGGGATGAAATTAGTATAAATTTTCCTTCCATTAGGCGTGACAATCTAGTTTAGCACCTTCATGCAGAACTCTGCTAGATCCTTTACAGACCTGCATCAACCTCAACTATCCATGTAAATTACTGGGTGCTTGTGTTGAAATGCAGATTCTGAGAAAACTAGAGTTGGCACAGGACCTGAGCATCCCCATTTCCTATTGATGCCAGCGTGAGTGGTCTGGGAACACACTTTGAAAAGCAATGGTACAGAAACAGCAGTGAATTCCTTTATACGGCTCTAAAAATGTTCACATCATCATGGTGTGCGTGTGTATATACGTGTGCACGATGGAAGTACTAAAATTGCCGAGCTAAATGTCTTCTGAAAGGCTGAACTATGTATGGAGTCTGTAGCATGTGGTACCCCAAAGCCTCTTACTAAACAGTGGCTCTGCATTTTGGTCAAAATCTGAAAGTTTTGTACAGGGACCATCAGTGACACTTTTATTATTCTTTTTTCTCCCTTCAAATCTCAGTAGAGCAAAATCTTGGATTGCTTTATTAGATAAATTATGCCTAAAAAATCTATTTCCTTTTCTGTAGCAATAAAATCGTGTGCAAAACCCCTTCTGAATTCACTGCTGCACAGTCCGAGCAGTTTCTGCAAAGCTGCTTCAGGGTCTTTCACAAACCTATATAGACCCAGTCACAAGGGATTCTGCTTTAACAGCTCTTTCAAAGTCTAGTTGCTAAGCTTTTCCAGCACTTTATTTCACAATATAGCATTTTTGTTGCTTTTGTTGCAACTCTTTTAGCATTTAGCAGTTCAAAACGATCTTTTTGAGCACCTACTTGGTGCAAAAAAGCTCCCAGGGACTAGAAAGATGCATTAGACGTGATCAGTCCAGCCAAGGTTCAATTTCTAGTCCTACCATGTTTAGCTACTTAACTTCGGGCATGTTTATATAGGTTGTGTCTCACCTGCCTCATCTGTAAGATGAGGATAGTAATTTCTACTTACCTGTAAGCTTATAAATGCTAATGTAAATAAGTCTTTAGCAAGTTCAGTTTGTTTTGCAATGTCTTGGAAAACTAGAAATGACTATATTATTATGATATCCCCTCAAAGAATATTAAAACTTAGCATGGAACCCTAATTTCTGCAAATGTCATCATATCTCATTGTGTGAAACATATCCTGAGATGTAAATAAGTAATATCTTTAGGGAAGGTGAATGTATTGCTGTTTCTGATAACTTGTGGAAGCTGGCACACTGCTCAATAATCTTGGTTAATATTCAATGCAAGGATTTTACTTGAAAGAAAATGACAGAGGAGGCAAAGGCTTAAAATTATTAAATAAATGAGGATGCCAAAAGGAGCTTCTATAAATATATAAAGCTTAAATTATTGAAGTCTTACCTCATTCTTTATTTCTTCCTGGAATTACATGAAATAATATATTGATATCAAGCAGTAATATTTCTTTGTTCTCCTTAAATTTAGTTTCTAAAGAAAAGAGAATTGCCAAGGTGAGATGAAATTTAAAAGTAAAGTTCTGGTAGTCTGAGAGAGCAGAATTCATCTTTCCTACCTTATGATCCCAGAACCAAATTAGGCACTCAAATATTTATTGAAATCAGTTGAACTGGATTTTTCTTTCATGGTGAAAATATTTATTGCATATGAAAAGTATCTTGCATTTCAAATTATAATATAATTATAATTATATTATAACTTAAAACCAGAGTAAGTCCTGAGATAGAGTTAAGAAAGTTCAGTTTGTTGTACAATGTACTGGAATTTTTGCCAAAAATGGGCCAGGGGAGTGGGAGGAGGCTGTCTGAGGTCTGTTTTTTGTGATTAGGGTATGGAAGAATATTTATGGAAATCAACAGTGTCAGAAACTGCTTAGGTGGAAAAGGCAATGTCATAACTTCTGAAAATGTGACAACTAGCTGTGTGAAGCTAGACGAGTTATTTCACCTTTTTGGGGCTTAAGTTTTTCTACCTGTAAAATTGAAGATTGTGTTAAAATACATTTAAATTTCCATTTAAACACTTATGTTATTATTACTATACCTCCTAATAGGTAAAGTAATTTTCCATTTAATATTTTCATCCTTGAGCAATTTTTCAGTCCAACTATTTGTAATCTTAGATTGAAGTGGTCATTTCTAAATCACAGAAGAAAACACAGTAACTATCATTAGTTACAAAAGGTACTTAATCACATTTTCAAGTCCAATTATCAATTTCTAACTTTATGAATAAGGAAACACATAGGGAAGGTATGTTAAGGGATTTTGGATCAGAGCTTGTTTGCTTCATGTAGCAAACGTTGAACCTGTATCGTATGCTGACACCTTCAGCATTTTCTTTGGTGATAAGAGAGCAAGTTAAGACATGAAAATATGGCTTGGCAAAATTTTTTCCAAAGATGCCAAACAGATCATCTCAGCACCAACTAAGTAGATATATTGGTGAATAATTAGTAGTAATAAAGTTATACCAAAGACAGTGGATGATAGTTGGTAGGAGAGAGCCTGGTGGGAAAATTAGAATTTCAAATTAGGCAAAACTGAGGTCTAAATATGAGTTGTACCACTTCTCAGACAAAAGACCTTGAATCTGTCATTTAACTTCATTGCACCTCAGTTCCTTCATCTGTAAATTGGTCATACATGATAATTTCTGAGGCTTAGTGTGCAAATTAAATGACTTCACACAAAGCATGTGGTACCTCTACACTGAGGGGAGGGAAGAGATGGAGGAAGGATCATGAAAGATTCACGAGAGTAGAAATTCTATCAGGAAAGTGGTTTTTCCCACAGCATCTGAGAATCCAGTACTTGTTATTATTTTTTGGATAGCTCTTCTCCCCAGTTGGTTTATAAATCTCTTGAAGACAAAGAAAGGCCTGTCTGTGGTTTGACAGTCTGGAATAGCCAGGTGATACCCAAACACAACAGCAGTAAGACTTATGAAATGTGTCAGGAGTGATATTTTGAGGATATCCTTGCATTTATCTCCGTTCACTGGGATGGAATAGAAAGAGGCTAGAAAAGGGGAGATCAGCCAGTAGGCTGCTGTAAAGGAGAGAAATATTTCAATTTTAATCCTACTAAGTCAGCAGTTCAGAGCTTGTATTGATTTGTTTTTTAAACAGAATATTAATTTCCCCTAAAAAATGTGGGTGAAAGACGGAACAAATTAGACCCTGGATTTATTTACTAAGATGCAGTCTCTGATTATTCTGCTCTTTAAATCATCCTGCTGCCATACCGTAGGCTTTTGAAACATTAATATTAATGTTGCCTGCTTCTGGCAGAGTTGAGTAGATGTGGCATTTCATAATTCAGATATAAAAGTGAGAAGGGCCTCACAATTTAAACTCTAATGCTTTTACTGTATCATGTAAGGGAGGAAAATTGAAATTTATATAAAATGTTAGAAAATTACTACTTTTCTTAAGATAAGCATTTTCTTGCAAAAAAAGAGTTCCAGATTTCTATTTGGGCAAAAAGGTGCTCAATATCTAGTTTCAGTTCTGATCACACTTGGACATAGTTTTAATAGTGAGGTTTGGGGGGTTACATTATGTTTTCACTTATTCATTCAATAAATTTATTTTGAGCTCAAACTGGAAACGATCATGAACAAAACAGTCTCTGCCATCAGACACAATTTGAGAAACCCTCTTCTTGATATAGTAGAAACCAACAAAAAGTCAAGTTTTAATTTGTTCAATCCCCCAATAATAATTGAGTGTGTATATAAATCAGCTACTGCACCGAGTACTGAATTATCTACCAACCATCCCAAAGTGAGCTCTGTCTAGTCGAACACAAAGAAAAGACAGTGACAAAAGTTATGTTGAAGAGTAGTACAGCTAGGGAAATGCAGGGTGAGGTGGGACCTCATTTTTTAGCAGAAAAATCACCATATGAAAAAAGAAGGAAGGCAATACAGAATTCAGGGACTGCTGATGGAGAAATGAATCCATATACATGAATGCTTCCCCAAAGGCAAGAATGAAGTGTGGAAACCTACAGAAAGTGGTACAGGAGCTTGGAGAGATAAGCAAGTTCCAGACTGTGCAAGGCTCCAATGCCATGGGAAGGAATCCAAAATTGAATCCCTAATTGCATTAAAAGCTCCTCACATGCCCAGATCTATCTCATTCTGCTTTGTTTCTGCACCCGTAGCACCTGCTAAAGGCTGAACAAGTCTGCAAGGAGTGAATGTATCCGCCGAATGTGAAAGGGAGTGAGATGGGTACTAGGGAATGGTGTTGACCCAACAGTTTTTCATTTGTAAAAGGTGTCCTGGTTGTATGGAGGATGTGCTCACTGGGAGCAAGGTGGGATTTGAGGAACCTTGTTTGAAGACCATTACATTAATTCCAGCAAAAACAGATGGTAGTTTAAACTAGGGGGAAAGTAGTAAAAAAGGGCCTTTCTGCAGCTGGAAATAGAAACACGTTGTCAGTCTTCTATGCAGTTTTTGTGTGGTCAGGTATTTATTTCTAATTTGTGGTTAGTTGATTGGTTGGTTGGTTGGTTATATTTTTGTAGAGTTCTGGAATCTTTGTTTCTTCTTATTTTCACCTTTCCTTCCAAAGTGTTGCACCACCTCCAAATTGAGCACGTGTGGTCCCAGGTCTTAGTGTAATGACCTCGCAGGCACTGTAAGACAAGTCGTGCTGTATTAACTGCACACCATCTCTTGACTGGTGTTTTTCCACAAACATTTCCTTTTCAATGTGTCTCATTGGACAAGGCACATTCATTTGATTTTGGGTGGTGTAGTTCAAAAGTGCTTGCTCACACTGTAATCACTACTCAAGGCTTTCATAAAGCTCTTCTTTAGACGCTGCTTTTCTCCAGGATTGTCTGCTTTCCTAGTTACAGAGAAGACTAACCGGTGCACTCTCCCTCTCAGCTCCCAAGCGCTCTGTCTGATGGTTGGCTCATGTCCCACTGATAAATCAGCATTTGCTGTACTTCCTGACACAGGTGGGAATTTTACCCGCCTTGCAGTAGGAAGTTACTTCTTGTTGAAAGTCCAAGTTTAAAAAAATATTTCACATTGCATTCCGGGGGTGTGTGGGGGGTGCAGTACCAAGAATTGAACTCAGGAACTTGCACTTGCCAGGCAGGAACTGCACCACTGAGCTAAAGTTCTCCTTGGTGATAGTCATAATCACATAAGCCATAAATAAGCAAAAAAAATCTTATGGGGCTCAACAGAGAGGCTTATTGTTATTGCCTCTCAAATAATTTTTAACAATTCTGAAGAATTAAAACCTTGTGTAGATGATACTAGTGATGGAGTGTATGACAAAGAGAAATAACATATCCTTGAGCATTTTTCAGAAAAAATAGCTTTCGGTGTGGGCTTGAATGGATGGGATGTTTGACTAGTCAGCACAGGAGAAAAGAAATTCCTGACAAGGGAAAATGTAAAGAGATGGGACGGAGAACTAAGCAGAGGCTATAAAGTAGAGAATTTTGTGGAAAGGACTGAATAATCTCCTTTTTACTTACCTAAACTACAGGTGCAAAGTGAAAAAACAGTGCTATGGGTGGGAGCAACCTCTGTGTGTCCCTAATAAAAATAGAAATTTCATGCAAGAGATGGGGTCTTTTAACTCATGGGGAGGGAAAAGAATTTTTGCCAGTTGTTCCTCAGAAAAAAGACTAATATCTAGAATATATAAAGAACTCAAAAAAATCAGACCCACTAAATTTAAAGACCCAATCCAAAAATGGGCATCTGAAATGAATAGATACTTCTCAAATGAAAAAGTAGAAATGATAAATAAATATATGAAAAAATGTTCATCATCACTGGTCATTCAATAGATGTAAATTAAAACAACACTGACATTCTATCTCACCCCAGAGAGAATGGCTGTCATCAAGAAATAAACCTATAACAAATGATGGTGGGACTGAGGAGAAAAAGGAACCTTCATCTACTGCTGGTGGGAGTGCAGACTGGTGCAACCATGGTGGAAATCAGTGTGGAGATTCCTCAAAAAGCTAGGACTAGAGGTTCCATTTGACCTAGCTATTTCCTTTCTTGGCAACTTCCCAAAAGAATTAAAAGCATCATACCACAGTGATATATGCACACCCATGTTTATAGTAACACAGTTTGTAATAGCTAACTCTTGGAAACAGGCCAATTATCCATCAGCAGATGCATGGATAAATTAGATGTGGTACTTTTATGCAATGGAGTACTTCTCTGCCATAAAGAAGAATGAACGAGGCATTTTTAGATTTAAGTGGATGCACCTGAGACTGTACTCTTAAGTGAAATAAATGGGTCACACTTGTTTAAATATTACATTATTTCTCTGGTGTCAGAAGCCAAAAATGTCAGTAAGGACCAAAATATATGATAGATATTGGGCAATGGGAAGAAAATGTTCAAATGGGAAGGGGAACAAGAGAGGGAGGAGGAGGAAAAAGGGGAAGGGAAAAGAAAACAAGAACAGAAGGAAGAAAATGGAAACAAATCTTTTGTAAATAAGGAGGGGAAGAGGAGCTTAAGGGAGAGGAAGGGATTGAGGAAATAAAGAAGAATCAGGATATATTATGCACAGGTACAAACTCCTATGATGAATATGATTATTATGCATATCTAAAATGTATCAATAAAATTTTAGAAAGAGAGATGAAGTCTTTGTCATGAGCCTTGATAATTCACACAGAATAAATTCTGCCACCCAGATGGCAAAATGATGTCCCTCAATACGGAGAGGTTTGAAAGTACAGGTGCCTTCCGCAATTTTGAAATAAATAGACGCAAACTCTCGGCACACCTCCCCACGCTGGATTCTGAGTGCAGACCTCTCCCCCGCAGAGGCAGAGAGACCACGCCCAAGCAAGAACAAAGACCCAGCATCCCCAAGGATGAGACAGGTGCTAAGGGTACCGAGGTGGAAACGTGACCGCCACCAAGTGTGACGATGCCCTGAGGTTCCCTGATGTGCCTGGTGCTGTGCTCTGCATCTGCAGCTTTATGTTCTCTTCTGCTCATTTGTTTCATCATATCTGTTTACTGCCCATTCCCCCACCCACACCTCCGCCCATTAAGATTTTAACCCCTCTTTGTATCCCTGAGTTACTCATTCTGCCCTTGTTTGACCCTAATTCTGTGTGTACAGTAAAGCCATGCTGAGACGTGGCATGAGCTCTTGAGGCTTGTGTTTTTTCAGCATGGGGAGAGGTTATAAGACTTGCAAAAGGATGTTCTTCCTGAAGCTGTTACTCTACAGCTGTCATCTATTTACTCTCTCATTGCCATCCGATGGATTCTTGCAGAAACCAATGACTCCACAGATCACAGGCAGGAGGAAGGCAGAAGAGGGTGGTGCCTGGAAAAGGCTGAGGGTGAGGTAGGGCTGGTGGCCAACACCATTGGTCCTATTGATGTGCCATCCACCTTGTCACAGAGTGGCAGGGGCCACAGGTTTGCACTACGTGATTAGTACAGGAAAGAAGATTAAATGGTTATTAAAGGGAGGCAACCAATGGCTACCTGGTGGTCGGCAGTGAGAGGATCTATCAGTCTCCTCTATTAATGCAAGCCATTCCTTCATGGGGCCCTTCATAAATATGCTTGCTTCGGTATACCAAAATCCCAGTCTCTTAGCACATAACCTATCATTACTATTGGCAGTAATGCAGTAATAATAACTGTAATAACAACAATAAATATTTTCTATAGAATAGTAAATTTGGGGGCATATTTTATTATTATTAGCAATGCATCTCTTGCTGGGCTTTACTATTTTATGAGCACTATATTTTCTTTCATTTAGGCAAAAAGATGTTTATGAAAGGACTTTTTCCCTCTCTGCACTACTACTATGCAGCTTAACTTCTTTTTTAATAGTAGAAGCATGTCGGACTTAAAAGAGGCTGATATGTGTCATCTCTGGCATATTGCATTCTCAAATAATGAGCCAGGTAGCTGTAATGTTTGCTCAGCAGCATCTGAGCATAAATTCTGAGTTCCCTTTCATTTATGGCATCCAGCCATACACTAGGCAAGGGCTGGGTGTATTATGGTAAGGGTTCCATAATACGAGAACACTAGGTAAGATACTGGCCTGGTCCTTCATGGCTCCTTCAAACTGTGAAAATCAATAATTCTGTTTGATGGTGCCACACGACAAATGCAAAAAGAAGGCAGAGAGAGCTGTACTACTTTGAGAAAAATTTCACTGCTGGATTCATGTTTCAAATAATCAAGGGAATGTCTTTTAGTGAGCTTCCTACCCCTGGCCATTGCGGGAAATGTCAGGAAGACTATTCTAATCAAAGCTAGTACTGGGCTAAGGATGAAAGGTTCTTTTCCTGCTGTTGAAGACTGCCTGTGAACAGCTCAGGAGGGATACAGACCCCAGTTAGGCCTAGGAGTCAACGGAGAGCAATGCTGCCAGCTGAAATCCAGAGTAGGAGGAAAACTTGTAGGTGTGTAGTTGTTTTCCTCTCCCTCGCTCCCCTCCCTCCCTCTTTCCCTCGCTCCATACATACACACACACATTTGTAACACTGGTACACTCATCTACTTCAGTTCCCTCTGCTCTTTTCTCCCAGCTTGTCTCCATGGGATTGTTTCTTTAACTGGTGAACCCTGTTCTTCCTTTGCCTTTCACCAATGATAAAAGATGTCTGCTAGGAAAATTCTTTCAACAATTCCTTGTATGTGAATCACTGGGGAACTTGTAAAGTGCAAATCTAAATTCAGTGCATCTGGGATGGGACTGACATTGTGCGTTTCTAACAAGTTCTTAGGTGATGGAGATGCCACTGCCCAGTGGACCATATTGGAAAGAGGAAGGTTACTTGTCTCTTTTCTTTGTCCACTCTAAAGAATGAGAGCATCTTCTTTCCCTGTGGCCTCTGTGCAATGGTAAGTGTGTCAGTCAGGGTTTTACTAGAGAAACAGATATAACACAAGATATACAAATGTATAGGAAATTATAAGATTGGCTCACGACGGTCAGCCACAGAGTTGGATGAGGAAACGTGCAGAGAGTGTCTGCACCCTGGAGACCAAAGGATTCAGTCCAAGGTCTGGAGTTCACTGCAGCATTCCGTGCAAGTCCATATCAGGAGGTTGATGAGTCTGCAACAGAAGGCTGAAAGATCCAAGGTGGACACCGAAGAGTCTGCTCTAGAAGGCAGGAGAATATGTCCAAGCTGAAGGAGAAGACTGGAGCTCCTTTGAAGAATGCAAGCCCCTCTGTCCTTCCTCATTTCCCTTTTATATCATCTAGGTGATGAGCCAACCTAGGGCATCTCCTCCACACCCTAGGGTGTGGAATTGCTGAACCAAGTTTGTTAACCTTCTAACCTACTCAAGTTGGCACAGTCAATCAACCAGTACAGTAAATGAGAAGGACTAATGCTGATAACAAATGATTCACAGCACAACAGCAAGAGATTATGTGAGCTGGGGCCCCAGCCTCCTTCTCCTCTATCACTCCAGTAACCAAAATCATTGATTCAGTTAGCCTAAATCTCTCAAACTTGAGATTCTATGAACTTGCATACTTGAATAGCCAAACTGATTGGGATCTCAGGGTATTTCTCTGAGATCTCTCATGATATTGTGAACCGATCTTCAGAAAAACTTACAAATAACCTAAAGCAACTTTGAAAATAGATGGTATGATCTGCCCTAGAGTTTTATTTTTACGTCATCTGACAGTGCTCACCTCTTTGCAGGTAGCACCAATAAATTATGAAGAACTGGAGAAGTAAAGGTGAGAAAGGGGAAGAAAAGTTATGCCATTTAGATTTAAATTGTCTCTTTGAGTTTTGAGATAGAAGGTTAAGGGACAGAGCATTACATTCCAGGAATTCAGAGATGATAATTCTATTGTTCATAGTGCAAATCTCTGAGGGAGAAAAATCTTATGTTCAGAGGAAAAAGAAATATGAAAATCTGAAAATGTTCTGGGAGAGATGGAGTCAATGATCATTTCGAAAAGAAGCCACAGAGAAGAAGAAAATAGTTCAATAGAGGGCACCATGTGCCTTGCTGGAAAGAAGTCACTCTGATAACTCACCTGGGTAAAGTTGACCAGGTTAAAGAAGTTAATTTCTGTAACAAAGTGTTTTTTATAGACAAAATTCTGTTTTAGCAGACTGCATTAGAAAGAAGAGCTTCATCTGGTTTGTATATTTAGTTCTGGATTCCTAGAACCTGGTGTGGTATTTAATATGTCATAGATGTTTATTGAATACAAAGGTAGACAAATGATCTGTGCCATCTAAATTTTTAGCTATAATCAAATTAAGTAGTATAAAATTACTACTTGAAAGAGATAATGAGCTGATAGCTATTATTGTCTTAAATATATAAAATAAAGCTGTGGTTGTAATACGTTGCAATTTGTCTTGATTTCCTAAGAGTGGAGGTGTGCAGGATTGTTCAGATAAGGTGAAGAAGGTATAGTCTAAAGAAAAATAGATAATTATCAATGTAATACTTGGCTTTATTAATGAGCACAGCAAAAAATAGAAAGGATTCTTGTGCTATCAAAGAAATAGCAAGCAGGTAATAACTTCTATGTCTGTACTTCTCTATTTGTGAGGGAGGATGAAAAAACTCAAGTTCCCTGCTATACATCCCTTCTAAGACTTTAGCATTCCAGAATCCTGATGTGAGGTTACGGAATGGAGAAATTCCAAGGTCATTCTTTCATGTAAACTGGCTAAGTCAGCTCAGAGGGTATAGATTCTTGCAAGCTCATGATCTCCTCTGTCCATCTTCCCAGCTGGGATGAGATCAAGGCTGCAGCAAAGGCATTGCTGAAAGAAGCTCTTCAGCAGGAACCGGCACATCCATATTCACCTGGGCCTTTACTACTTGATTTGGTTGTAACCACTCAAAATATACTACACCTCCACCTAAACTTGCACCTGGATTCTTATCACTGGCAGCTTTGAGTGGAATAGAGAGGGGGGACTCTGAGGAGATATTCCAGACTTCCTCCCACAGAGATGCAGGGTTTTCCACAACCAAAATAACCTTTACAGTATTTCATGTGTTGACTATTTTTCTTCATTTCTGTTTTCCCATAACTCTTTGCACCTCATACTAAGAAAACTTCTCGTTTATGCCTCCATAAAGCTGAAAAAAATAGGAAAAGTGTATTTTAAAAAAGAAAACTTCTTTAATATCATTTAATAATATCTCTAAATGCTTTATTTTCTGATCTGTCCAATTATGAATACAGATACTTTTTAGAGGGAAGCCCACACTTTCCTGGCTTCTACCCTTTGGATTCCACATTAGTGGAGCCAGCGAGTTCATCAGCATAGTGCCCAATCAGAGGGGAATTTGAGCAAGGTCCCAAAATAAATGTGATTGCTAAAGGGAACAGGGTTAATTGCCAGCCTCCATGCTCCTGCACAGAGAGAGGCAAGCGTGCTTCACCAGCTCACAAAAACATGAAAATCGCATTACCCAGCTAACAGGCTAGATGTGGTTTGGATTTTTATCCTTTTTCTAATGTGTACCAACAGATGGAAGGGTTAAAGATGTGACAGTTGGCACAGACTGAACATATCCTTTCTGAATCTGGGGTGTTTTTAGCATTATCCATAAAATTTGTTGTTTATTTCATTTTCTTTGTTTGCAGGCTCTGGAAATTAGTCATTTTGTCTGGGAAAATCAGATAGTGGACGTAAATCATTGACTCTCCCGGTCATTCATTTTAAACCATCTCCAAGTTCTTTTCACTTCCCCAAGTTCTTATCACGTCCTGACCTGGGAAAGAATGGATGGCTGTGTTCTTCTTATAGATAGACAGTTACTCACATAATTTAAAACCTCCTCAGAGAAGTAATTATATATCATCTCCCCTTGGTGCCTTCCAGGAGAGACTGTGTATCAGATGAGGGAGTGCAGGGTGGGGGCAGGTGCCGTCAGGAGAGCCTCCCCCTGCTTTGTGCATTTACAAAGGAACCAGAGCTTGCTTGAGAGTTTCACACACTGCAAGGATCACGTATCTGAAGGAAAAGGTTAGATAATGTGCCCATTTAGCCTTAACAAGACAGCTCTAAAAAAAATGGCAAAATACATGCAGTGATAGGGATACATAACAACTAATTGGAAAATTAGAGTAATTTGGACCTTTATGTTATCTACAAAAGTCACAAAAAAACCCTTCATGCTAATTATTAGCTATGCAAGATGTTTCAAGTCTCTGTTTTGAAGTGTCTATTTTAAAGCTTACTAACATCTTTTATCACCTGTACAGTTGATCCGTGAGGAAAATTCTTCTGTTCTCCTCCATGTTTTCTTTCCTGTTTCTCTTTTTGCCAGAGGAAGGGAGAGGAAGAGAGGACTTGGAATTAGCTAATATTAGCTCAGTGCTTGGAACATAGCAAGCACGTATTAAACTTTTATCGTCATCATTATTATTATTTCATTTTGAAAGTTTCGAGCTAGGTTATGAATTTCTAATCTTTTCATTATTAAACATCAATTTTCCTCAAGACCCTATGCTTGGGAATATTTTTATAATAACATACTATGTTAATCAAGGAATACTTAAATTATTCTCTGGTTTTTAACTAGCCAAAGACTTCAAACTGTCAATTAGAACTTCAGGTGTTTTTGATAATGAGTGTTAATATTTTGAATTTATATTCAAGTTCAAAGTAAAGAAAAATATTTTAACTAAGTTATATTAAAACTATTCTGACTTATGTTCAATGATCATGAGCTGGTGTACAAATTATTTTTTGAAACAGGTATTCAGTGACCCTTGGCTAGGATAGATTGAACAGACATTTCAGGGACATTGAAAGGTATCCATGAAAATGTTGTCATCTAAATAACACTTGCAATTTAGATTATAACTCCAGAAACTGCATCCCAATTAATGCTAGGGTGAGAGAGACAATATTTTAACCTGCTACTCAGTCAACAAACATTTATTGTGTGTCAAAGCATATGCAGTAATTTGCATATATTAAAAATATCACATCTGAGCTAGGGCAGAAAATTTCTGGGAAAAGATCATTAAGCAGTATATTTTTGAGTAGAAGAGAACTGTAAACATAAAATGAGGAGAGAAGGTTGCAAACATAGCTAAATCCCTTTCTCCCGCACCAGAACTGACCAAGAATCAGGACATACACGGATCAAGTCAAGTCAGGAATCTGTTATAAGAGTAAGAATTGTTACCTTGGGCTAATGATGTCACAGCGAACCTTTAAAAATCTATGCATACGGGAATAGAATGGTCTTCATTTACTTTTCTGAACATCAATCACCACTCATCAACACCTCAGTGCACCCAAGGTACAGCCGAGTTCCTCGCATCAGGTTGACAGACACCAACACAGCTGGTGACAGCCATCCTTGCTCCAAAACCAGAAAGATCCTGGGGGCACAGCAACTCTGCAGAACTCAGAGTATGAGCTTGCAGAGGAGTGGCACTTCACTCTTATCAGGGACTGTGGGTAGAACAGCAGGAAAGAGGTACTGCATTTTCACTGTCTCTGCTGCTAGGGACCCCTCCTTTTGTGAGACAGACTCATAGCCCTCTATCAGTGGAGGAAAGGGTAAGCCTCGAACCCCGGCATTTACACAAGGAGCCACCAGCAGAATAGTACACAGATGACTGACCATGAATTATGAGCCCATCTCCAAGTGTGTTCTCAGAACAGTGCTTGCATTTGGGAGAAAAGCTTTCCGCATATCCATCTGTCAACTCACATTTTTGCAGGTTCTCAAAGACACCAGAGTATTTGTTTTAGAATACACATTTTCTTCTGTTTCTCATAATTCCCCATTTCTATGTCTCTGAGCATTCAGAAAACTTTTCAAAGTTCTATGTGCTGAGAAACTGGATAACATAGCACCAATAGGAACCCAAGCCAGCCTTCATGTCAGTTCTCACCATTGCCTAGAAAGGTTACATTTGCATGCACATTCACTGAGATTCCTGGGAAGCACTCCAGGCAGGGACAAGGCAGTTAACTCTGCTAGACAGAACCAGTGGCAAGATAGGCAACAATAGGAGCCTGGAGCAGGACTGCTCCCGGAAGAGAGTGAGCAGAAGTTGACAGGCAAGATGAAGAGAGGAGGCAAAGACAGTGTGCATACACGGAGGAGGTATTAGCAGAGCAACAGTAATCCTGCAAGTTTCCACTGTGCTCCTTGTGGTGGTGTTTCCAGTGGCAACGCTGCTAAAGAGGTGAAAATTTGTCTGGGAAAGTCTTTGTACACAGCGTTAAACAACTTTGGAGGTGGGGGTAGGGTACTCGGAATTGAACCCAAGGCATTCACTTTGCTCTGAGCTACCTACTCAGCCCTTTTATTTTACTTTGAGAGAGGGTCTCACTAAGTGACCCAGGATGGGTTAGAATGGTGATTCTCTTGCCTCAGCCTCCCACAATGCTGGGATTACTGGCATGAGCCACCTCATCTAGTCAACACTTTATATTTTATCCAAATGATAAAGAGGGGATGGTTCCTCCAAATTCTTATACTGACGATCTAACTTCCAGTATCTCAGAATGTGGATGTATTTACAGAGAGAGACTTTTCAGAAATGACTAAGTGAAAATGAGATCCTTAGGGCCAACCCTGATCTAATCTGATCAGCTCTCATGCACAGCATAAAAACAAACAGAGACATTGTGGTTTGAGTGCCTGTTCAGGGGAAAGACCATGTGAGTCCACAGTAGGCAGAAGCCATCTGCAGGCCCAGACAAAGGGCTGCAGCCGAAACCTGGCATAGACCTTGTGATTTTATAGCTGTGAGAAAGTCCTCAAAGGAGGATTGAAGTAGAGGTTTGGTACGTTTGAACAGGGCCTTTGTAAACCAAGGATGTTCTCCTTGCACTATGTTAATCTTCTCAGTGATCTGAGGGGGTTCATTTTGTTTTGTTTTGCTTTGTTTTACACTCTCTCTTTTGGACCTTAAAAAACAGAGTTACAAAAGAAAATGACTTTGGTACTTCAACAAAGAAATCAAAAATGATCAAGAAGGTGAACCCAGCGGTGTCATATTTATTCAGTTTGCCTTGCATCCTTCCCAAGGCAGGGAGGGATGTGATTTTCCTCTGGCAGAAGGAATAGAACTATCATGTTTATAATAAATAGAAATCATTTTACCTTTCACATATTTTCATAATTTCCCCTGCTGCTTTAGCTAATTAATTATCAATGCTACTTGTGTTTAGACAAGAGGGTTTGTCTCCTTCACAGCCCATCTGCTTCTTGGTAACCTTGCTGTGAAGTCATTGCAAGGCAGAGTTGCTGATAAAGCTATCATCGCCATGGCAACCTGCTGCTATGTCACAAATGCAGGAGTGTTACCTCACTGAAGTTGAAAGGAGAAATCAAGCCGCTGTCTGTTGTGTGAAGTGATAATCGTTTTTAATCAGACACATGGTTTGTGCATTTTTTTCCCCAGAAATACAGGAAAGAGAGAAGGTTCCTTCTTGTAGAACATTACTGCAATAAGCTTGTTGCTAATTACAAAATGTAAAATGAACATTTTCATATTAGGAGAGCAATTTAAATATGTAGTTATTGTTGAGTGAAATGTCCTTTGTAAATATAATATTGGTCCAGAGTTTTTTGATTTATAAAAAAATGTGAATTTGTCCCTTGATTCAGTTGTTTTTGTGTTTATTACTATTAGCTGCTTACTACTAGTAATGGATATTCAGTAATCCCAACCTCCTAGATCCAACAGCCTATGAAGTAGAGAACATTGACCCCATTGTATAGATGATGCAACTGAGGCTTAATGAGGTAGAAGTACTCACACAGCTGGAGAGGCAGAGGCAAGTGCTGAGCGCAGACCCATCCCTGAAAAGCCAGGTTTCTTCTACTCTGCACTATCATACCTACCTGTCCTGTCTACCTTGCAATGTAAACATGGATGTATTTTCTTGTCATTAACAATAGACTATCTAGAATTAGAATTCAGTGTCATAAAGTCCTCCCCCTTTTAAGCATTGATGAGATTTTAGTAATAAAAGAGTCATGGGAATGCCAGAAGAGATTTTGTCCTACTTCATTTATTTTATAAGTGAATAAACCTAGTCTCAGTGAAGAATTTACCCAAGGCAAGTCAAGGATGAACTGCTATTTTGTTTATAGTAACAGCTGCAAACTTTACTGCTGAAAATGTGTTTGTGTTTATTGCAGCTTCTCCAGAGTTTGAAAATAGCAGTAATAGCATCAAATGTCACCTAAGTAGGGCCCCCATCAGAACTTCTGAGAACAACCACCCCCAAATATGCAACTGGTCACCACAAATATGCATATAATCTTAATATGCTTACTGTGCTCATATAACTTCCTGTGCAGTTCAAATCCCCAGTCCTTCTCCTCTAACAGGTAGCCTCTTGAAATCCCATTCTTGTTAGACATTCTTGACTCTCCAATATAAGGAATAAACAAAAAAACAAACTAAAACATGCACAGAAGTATACTGTAGATGGGATTTTAACACCAATCTTGTGTTTCTGTTGGCTTCTTTGATATGTAACTGAGAACAAATCATAGGGTTTTTTTTGTTTTTTAAAGAAAAAATAAACATTAGAAATGATACAGTATTTCATTAAACAAGATGATAGGAATTGAACAATGGTTGTTATATTGCATGTTGTTGTCTTCAAATTAGTTGCTCAGATTACCCAACATAAGCATGCAAAATTAGCCCAAAATGAATTAAAGGGAAGAAAAAAAATTTAAGCATTAACTGTTCCTGTCAATAGACCCGGATAAATCAGCAGTACAATCGTTGCAGCTATCCTGCGTAGAACTTCTCAAAACCTCAGCTTTAACGTTTACATAATGAAAGCAATACTTCATCTATTTTGCTAACCGGGGCCTAACAGAATTAAATTAAGCATGGGCCTAATTCAGGGATTTTTCTTTTCGTGGTCTAAGGTTAATTTCTTTAGGATCCAACTAATGATACTCTTTGTTACCCTGCAAACACTCTATAAATGGTTGCTAGATATCTTCCAGCAAACCTGACTCATGTCCTGGTCTGATGTTTACCACGCTTGAGGAAGTAAGGAGCCCCTGCCGATTGCCTCTATTTGTACAGCAGCCCAGATTGGGGAGTGGAATTATGACATGGAGCCACAAAGTGTCTCTGCTAGAGAAATAGCTAAACACACTGAGTGGGAAGGTGAATCCTGAAATCGAACCACAAGAACTGCTACCATAAGTTCTAATCAGCCTGTTATTTTCTTCATTGGATGGTTGGTTAACCAGTTACTCAGTTGTATGACGCGGGCTGTAAATACTGCAACATCCTGGAGGCTCTGCATCTCTCCAGCTGCCAGAGAGCTAAAGCAACAACATTTGTTGGGCCTTTGGTGTGTGTACCTGCACTAGACAGTGGAAAGAGAAAGGCAAAAACGGTGCATCCTTCACACTAGTGTTATGTACAGTGTTATAGAGGATAGGTAGAACCGGCAGACATGTGATAGCACCAGCAATGTGGAATCAAGACTATGCTATCTGAGCTGTTTCAGAGTTAATTTATATAACTGTTAGGTGTAGGGATACAAGAGTTCAAACAAACCCCACCTTAGATGACGGTTTTCAAATGCATGATTAAAAAGTAAGAATATATGATTTGCATTTTCTGATATGTTTACTATGCTCCAGACACCATGGTAGACTCCGTGAATTCTTCATATCATTCCATCCTTTCAACTACCCAAGGACACGGTCCTTATGGTATACTTTATAGAAAAGAGGAATACGGTACATTTCATAGTCGGAAGGGGTTAGGGAACTTGTTTGAATTAGTAGGCAGAAACCGGCACATTTCAGAACCTGCGTTTTTCGGAACTTAGGAGTTTATACAAATTTATGCTGCCTGGGAAAATCAGATAGGGAAATGGCATAGACACAGCACGGAGATGATAAACAGCAACAATCTGTCAAGGACAGGTCAAATCCCCTTATCCCATGCTCCTCATTTGAAGTGACCTAGGGCATTGCAGAATAGACTGACTTCCCTACGGCTTTATTCATAATCTCTTCAGTCCCTTCCAAGTCAAACACGGCTTCTCTGTTTTTGTAAAACTCAACAAAAATGTGCCAGCACATGTTGCTTGAAAGTACTTTCCCTCTTGGAATCATCAACCTTTGAACACAATTGACTTTTAGGAATTAGTTGAGCTATGCAAACTGACTCAACAGGATTAATACATTGATAGAATGGATAGATTTTATTTGCTTTTTCTCCATTTACCTGAGTACTTAAATCTCTATTTACAGGCTGCTATTTAGATATCTTTGCCATTATATAATACTGCTACTGATCTTTGATGTTTATGTTTTTTGATATAAATAATTCATTCAGCTTATGTGCTTGTCTTGTGTTCTTAGCTGTCCCTGAGAGCATGAAGGGAGGTGAATACTTGAGCAAGATAAGAGACTTCAACAAGGTGTCCTTGAAACTAAGGAAGTTAGATTTGGTAGATAGGAATGGAAATCAGCGGCTGACCTTCCCATATATAGGCTGTGAATTGGAGGCAACTGGAGGCTCAAAATGTTGCTTATCAGAGGTACTGTGAGTTAAGAGAAATGATGTATAGCTGTTAGTTGACTTTGTAACCTCGTCTGTAATTTATACTTTTAAGAGAAAAAAAAGACATGAGATAATGTTACAAACAGTTCCATAACTTAATTTGTTTCACATAACAATGTCTCTAAGGTATTAAGCATATTTTATAAATAGACATCTTCATTCCATTTTATCACTGGATAATTATTGAATTCATTCTTTTTATGAATTTAAGTCGTTTTCAGGGTTTTTGTTTCTTTTGTATGATTGGTTCTGCTTTGTTTTATTTTACTATTACAAGAATATTATAATGGCCCTCTTTGTACACATAATTTGCAAAAGTTGATGAATATATCTGTAGGATAAAGTTTTAGACATGTAACTGTTGAGTCAAAGGATATGTAGATTTTACAGATATTCCAAAGGGTACAAAACACATCAGTTTAACCTCTAGCTATAGTATCTCTAACGTTTAAATGTATTTCTCTTCAGCGTTAGCTAATATCAAAGTTTTAAATTTTTTCATAATTTATATCTGTAAAAATGGTCAATTTAAACTAAATTTATTTAACAATGGAGTTTGGCTTTGAGTAGTTTCCTTTTGTCAGTGAGTATTTGTAGTCATTTTTTTCTGTGAATTTCTTGCGCATGTTTCTCGTTTTCTTAGTTACACAGTTCTATCCATAAAATTATGTGAGTACGGATTGTATTATCCTTAGAATATCAGTGGACTCAAAATGGTTTTCCCAGCCAATATTTCTCTTTTGCATTTCTGCATGATAATTTGGGAGGTGCCAGAGCTTTAAATTTTTATCTTAGGTGATTAATTTTTATACATCGTTGGCTTTAACTATTCATTTCTGGTGTTTAAGGAAAAAAAACCATACATTTTCTTTTGTCTTTATATAATCCATTCCTTTTGCTAATTATATAATTATTAATTCTTGTTCTACTTCAAATATATTTTCATATAAGATATAAGAAAGAGATCAGCCATTCTTAAAGGACTAGTCAATTGTTTCAACATTTTTTCTAACCTACCAAAAATTTATTTTTTATTACATATTACATCCCCTTAAATATGTATCTGTGCTTATTTCCTTTTCACTAATTTTCCAAGAATTTGGGCCATTATAAACTATTTAAAATATTGTGCCTAACATGTTTTCATATTTTGTAGTGTCAATTTTCTTTCATTATTATTTTCTGTATTTATGCAGACTTTTCCACATGCTTTATTCCCCTGTAAAACATATTGGTACTTTGATTCTGACTGTGCTAATTTATAGTGAAATGCTACCATTAAACTGTTGAACCTTTTCCATGTATTCATTTTTAATTCCACAGTTAACTGGAGGGTTCTTTTAATGTATGTCTTTCTTAGCTTTCTCAGCCTCTATAAATTATGAGAGAAAAATAAGTTGTTCTTGAACCCTGTAATACATTTCCTTTTCATTACTCACTTCATTTTTCTGATATCCTTGCTTTATATTTTTATTTAACCTTGAAAACTTAGAAATTCTGCAGCAACTCTGCCATATTCTTGAGACCAGCCTTTAGCCATAGAAGGTTAGTGACACTGTATGTGAATAATAGCTGATATTATAAATAGTGCAGTGCTGCCGCTTCTCACAGCTCTTTCCTGCGTGTACAATCATTACTAGTGCAGGACGGAGTGATTTGGATGAAGTTTGCTTAAGGATCACTGTCATTATATATTTATGAATAACAGCAAACACTATTTAGGATAAGCCATTCCCTGAGAATTGACATGCTACATCAGGGACTGGATGATAGAACTCCTAGCTCTGTGTTTATGGCACTAACAATCTGTTTCATAAGCCAAGCTCCGCAAGCTAATGAGCGCAGTCACTCACCATTCTTTTCTCACTTTAATAAAAGTTTCAAAGGGGGAAAAGAATAATAAGAGAAAATAGATGATGGATGTAGTTTTTAGGCTACGTGTAAACCAATAAAATTCATTTAACCTTCTTTGGAGGAGTAACAGAAATAAATATTGCACACCTTTCATAGCATCAGCAAAACATTGCCATTTGTACTCATCTGCTCCTTTGCACTCTAATTCCTTTTGGCCCGAAGAGAAAGACGTATATCTTTGCGTGGAGTAATCAGTTCCTTTTGAATTTTCCCAGTTTCCTTATTTTTGGTAGTGTTTTCAGGGGGATAACAATCATTGCAGTGTTCTAAGATTACTCAAATTCTTGTCTGAGATCTTTTTTTCATTACCATACAATTTATTTTATCACAGAACAATTTCACCTAGAGTGGAAGCTGAATCTGTGGAACACTCAGAAGACTAAACTGTTGTCATAGAGAAGTCTATGCAGTTTTATAGGGGTCAGATGCTCACAATATACCTGGCCCATTACCCAAGTTACTCCTCCTCAGTCTTCTGTCCTTTCCTTGTGCCTCATCCTGTATGGACAATTTCAGCGTTGCCAACTTTGGCAATTCTCCAATAATTTGGGGGATTCCAGCCCCCTCTGTTGAGCATATTGGCAAATAGCCCTCAATGTCATCAAAGAACTGCTCTAGGGAGCAGGCAGCTATGTTGTCTCTCACATATAGAGCTGCAAAACTCCTTTCTGAGAATCCTGTGGGAGCTTAGAATGTCCTTCTGATATCGCAGTCCATTTCAGTAACATAAATAATGTAGAAATAAACAAGGAAATAAGAGTTTTCTACCACCCGCTTGGGTAATGTTCCAGCTAGTCCCATGACGTGCACTCAGAAACAATACCCTCAAGGAAAATTATCTGTCCAGTGCAGAATCCAGAGTAACCATAAAGCTACCACCCGACTGTTTGATTCTCCATATAGTCTTACTCTAGACCAATTTGGCTCGTATCTTTTCTTTCTCAAGTGAAAATTTATTTCTTAGTAAATGTCATAGTGTTGGTATGAGTCCATCCATAATTTTCCTTTGCTATAGAATAGACATGGACCTTCTTAAGAGGACAGAAGGGGCCTTGCCTATGTAGGACCATGCTGGTGTCTCCAGTTTCACCCCATCAGGCGCCTCTTTCCTCTCTGAGGTCTCTTTCATTACTTCATGTACTCCAGTTCTTTGCTGCCATCACAGGGCATTTGATGTGTTTCGGCCTCTATCTAGATTCTTCCCTTTGTTCTTTTCACACTGTAAGACACCCTTTAGATTTTCAGTTAAGCATTAAGTTCTTGGGAAGATATTTTTGGCTTGTCTGAACAGGTCAAGTAATATTTATAGACCTTGATGACACCATACACTCATTTTTGGTGGCGCTTAAGTACTTTCGGATTTTCATATTTATTTATGTGATTGGATCAATATCTACTTCTCTCACTAGACTCAAACAATTTGAGACTAGAAACTCTTCCTATGTTATTCAGTTATATAGCTTCTGGCATATATAGCAAGCACCAAAAAAAGTGTTGAATGAATTATCTTGACTTTAACTCATGCGTTCATTGCCACCAAAAATGCCCAGAATTTTTGGAGAATAAAAAGTTCTTGCAGAAAGGCTTCACACTGACTTGGCTACAAAAGAATTTTGGACTAGGGTGCCTTTTGCTGTCATTAAAGGACAGTGCCAACTAAGCAGAAGGACAGGTGTTAGCATCAGGGTGGGACCTTGGATGCAGAGAAGTGAGATAATCTAATAGTTGCCAAGATCACACTTCAGAACCCTGGAGGAAAGAAAGAGTAACATGGTGAAACTACCAAGGAACCATGGAGTGTTCAAGCATGAACAAATTTATCATATAAGAAGAATCATTCCTTCTTTAAAAAACAAAAAAGCAAAATCTTAGCAGTGAAAAACTGGGACAAGAATCTAATATTCCTTATATGCAGTGCACAAGTTCTTTGCCAAACCAATCTGCTTCTGCAAAATAACAGCACTGAAGTACTTGGACTCTGAAAAAGAAATTGCAAAAAAAAAAGTTAGCAGAATTTATATACTGTAAAAAGATGATCTGCAGCCTTCCTTTCTTACCATATAAATACACACGCAAAAACTGAATATTATCTCTAAAATATATTATGTAGAGAATAGCCGTATGGCAACCGCCCAAAAAAGCTTTTACTGTTCCTGAGGTATTTGTTTGGGTACATTAAAACTATTTTTTTAAATGTGAAAGGCAGTCTTTCTCCCTGCTTCTTCCAAATAAGAGATGGTAAATGACAGGGGTGGGAATTATAGATCAGGACCTGTTCCAGAAGTCACCCAGTAATCTAATCAGGGATCTCCTCGGCCTTAGGGAAAATTTTGCTTTCATAGCAATCCAATTTCAGGGAGTTAATTTATGTCAAGATTTTCAGCATATATATCTAAATAGAATTCTTCCCTCCACAGTGATTTGATGTCCAAAATTCTAAAACTGAGTTCTTTCTATATTAAGACCATAAACTTTAACACTGAATTAGGAATGAAGTCTCTCTCAGGCTTCCACCAATAACGACCACACACATGTGAGTAATAAATACAGAAAGAGAAGAAGTCAGTTGCTCAACCTTTATACAAGTAGGGTGACATCTGAAAGAGTGACTGTGGAAAAATTAATTTGGACAACTTTGTTTAAATGGACACGTGTCCATAATTAGAACTTTGAAAAAGATTATGGGGAAATGGAACAGCATAATTGTGGTAGATGTTAATTGTATTCATTTATGCTTCAAATTTATTTGGTATAAATTATGTTATTTTTCATCAAAAATTGTCTTTCACAGTATATCATTCATCATGACAAAGTAACTTAGAAAACTAAAATCTCCTTCCCATCTCTGCCTTTCAATTGCATATCTAGTAGTCTAGGTTTGGCCTTTTTTTCTGTGCCAATCCCCAAAGCAAAAAAGACAGTTTTAGAAAGTTATAATGAGGTGGGGCTGGGGATTTAGCTCAGCGGCAAAGCGCCTGCCTGGCAAGCACAAGGTCGTGAGTTCGGTTCCCGGTACCGGAGAAAAACCAAAAAAAAAAAAGAAAGTTATAATGAGGATTATGCCTAAAGAAAGCATTTGAATGAAAACCATGTTCATCCTAAATAACTTAAAGGTGAAACTGTCAAGTTAATGGAGTAGAAGCCCTTCGTTTTGGGGGTCCCTTTCCAAGTCTCAGAAAGGACTTCAGAAATGTTATATTCCTAGTATCATATTCATTTTCTTAAAAGGCTCTTTTTCCCAATGTATTAACATGACACTGCCAAAATTTAGCTCTGACTCAGTAAATCAGGAGGAAAAAGTTGTAGGAATCTTTATCTGATCACTTCTTTTGGCCATTAACCTAGCCCTCAGTGGATGAATGTCCTCTGCCTCATGCTTGTGACACTTTCAAGCTTAGTCTACTCAAGTGTGTGTCTGGGTGTGCTTTCATCTTTAAGCATCGTCCGTATGTGGGACAATCAGTGAAGGGCTGCTCTGTCTTTAGCTGATTTCACCCTAGAAATAAATGATTTTGGACCTCTTCTCATTTCCCCACATGCTCAAGTGTCCATTTCTCCAGCAGCCACATTGATGACTTCTTGCATATGTTTCCCTAAAATACTATGTTCCACTTCTGCATTCATGGCTTTTGTCTTGATACAACAAACTGATCAATCTACCAAAGCTGCCCTCCATGGTATAGTTCTAAGGGCAACATCTCAGTATTAAAGGAAGGCAGTAATCTCTCTAACCTCGCGTTCCATAATGCCTTTCCAGTAGACCAAAAGAAAAAAAAA
Source organism: Chinchilla lanigera (assembly GCF_000276665.1). Classification (NCBI taxonomy): domain Eukaryota; kingdom Metazoa; phylum Chordata; class Mammalia; order Rodentia; family Chinchillidae; genus Chinchilla; species Chinchilla lanigera. The sequence continues at coordinate 16,895,725 of NW_004955427.1, read as the reverse complement.
AAATCAATTCCTGACTCCTTAATGGGAGGCCCTCTTTTATCTCTGTCATTCCCTTTCTATTTCTTCTGTCAAAACTCTAAAGGCCAGAAGGGTAGCAGTGGACGAAGGGAAGTTCCCCATCACGCTGAATTTCTGGCTCTGTCTTGGGTCAACTTCAAAGGTGCCACATCTCTAGGGGTACATGAAAAGGATTCTTTTGGGAAAAAAAAAAAAAAAAAAAAAAACACAACACTTTACAAAGGCGGCTGTTAGTGGAAATGGCAAGTGTCCCCTGAAAGAGTCTCAAAAGGTTGATTCTTTAAATGAACTTGACACTGAAAGATGAAAATGGAGCTAGTGAGACACTTTCTGCCAGAGAGATTCCATGGGCTTGGCAGAGCTTCTGATGAAAGGTCATATTTAGAGGCGAAGTTTCTATCTGTGACTGGAAAGACAAAATGGCTTCTCTGGCAGTGTGGTCAATGAGAAGCACTCTCCCAAGGAAGTCAGACTTTCCCTCTCTCTCTCTCTCTCTCTCTCTCTCTCTCTCTCTCTCCCCCCTCTCTCCCCAGAGAGTTAAGAAGAAAGAAGACAAATCAGTTGAATATATTCCTCTTTTTTGTGTTTAGTGTTCCTCCCTGAGTTGAAGAAAGGACTTGAACTTCTTTATTATTTTAAATGTTCCTTTACCTGCCTGCCAATGTAATCATTCCACAATAAGAGTATAACCCTTAAGAATCTAAGAGCAAAGCTATTCTCTAATCACAGTAAGTATTAGGTCTTAAATATCCACTAGGTATTTCTGCACTGGTGTCTTTGGAGATTTTATACAAGTACATGTCTGTATGATCTCATTTACTCTGCACTACCTTTTCCCATTTTCTAGTTGCAGAAACTGAGGGGTAGGGGAATTATACAATTTGTATAAAATCAATTTAATAAACATGTTCCACAATGTCACATGCAATTTGTCCTTTTTGTTGCCAGGTGAACACTTTCAGCCAATAAAGTGTGACTGATGGTACAGGTTAACATTGGTTCTACTATGCCCATACTGCATTTCCAGAAACCAGGTAATAGGAAAAAAAGGAGCAAGCATGCAAGACTATGAGAGACTCAGGCTGGGGCAATCAAACCCTGCAAGCATTGGTGCCAACACTGCCACATGGAGAGACTGGGTTTCATACTTAGAGCATTCATATATGAAGATTAAATCTGCTTCTCATTCCAACTCAATTCTACCTTTCTATTGGAAATTTGTGCTTACTACAATTGCTAATGCCAGTAATTTATACTGTATCTGAAACAAAAAGAGAAGGAGAGAGAGGATGTTTTATCTAGATTCAAAATCAGATTGGACTCTTGCAGATATTGACCTGAAGGTACTGTAATAGTTAGTGACAATAAATAAGGATGTCTAGGGACAAGTTAAATCCTATTAGTTTCCATCGTACATGCTGCGGTGAATAGGGGAAAGATGGTTGTGAAGAAACCATGGCTAGCTCAGTAGTTTCCCAAAAGGTAACATATTAAAAAACTTTCAGATTCTCAGTTGTTCCCTGGCTTATATCTAATGAATATTGCATTCTGAAATCCTTGGGCTGAGCAGATGAAAAATTGTGGGTTAAACATTAGCAGTGGGTTCATTTGAAAGAATTTGCATTCAAAACTCATTGCATAGTTTGTTTTCTTTGTGTGTGTGTGTGTGTGTGTGTGTGTGTGCGTGTAGTAGTGGTAGTGGTAGTAGTAGAAGGAGTGCCGGAACCCAGAACCTCATGCACATTAGACAAGCACTCTACCACTAAGCTATATCTGCATCTCTTCACTGTATAGCTCTTAATCTGCTGCAAATTCTGTTTGAGGGTGAAAGACAATAGTGTAACAGCATATTCCTAGCATATTAGAATATTTTTCTTTGTATGCATTTTCTTCTTCAAATTCATTCCTATCACAAATTCCCTAAAATGACGTAAATAATTTACACTGTCAGTATAACAGCAACAGCAGGCCTGCGTGGGTTGGTTGTCAATTTACACCTAACATGAATGGCATCTTTCACAGTGAAGGATGGGTATAGCAGAACGTGTGGCTGTATGTGTACACCACTCACAGACTGTGGCTTTGTGCCAGTTTGTCTGTGCCTGTACTTCTGACCATACCTACTGTGTTAGCACGACACAGGTCCATGCTTGGTATCTTAATGAAATCATTGAAAACGATATACACAGTATAACCTGGTGCACACACACACACACACACACACACACACACACACTCACGTCTCACAGAAAGACAGGAAAGACTGATGCTAGTAGCATTTCTCAGTGGGTGTTGGTGCTGTCCTCTCCAGAGAATAAGTCACCTATAGATTTGGGAGACAGTAAGGAAGGACAGAGATTCTATCACATAACTAGGGGAGAAATGGGAAGATCTAGCTACTTCTTTTTTGTGTGTGTGCTGGGTATCGAACTTGGGACCTCACTTTTGCCAGGCAGGTGCTTGTGTCACTGAACTATATCCCCAGACCAATCTAGCTACTTCCTAAACACTTTCTAAAAGTCTTTCTGTTTCAGCTCAAATTTTCCCTTTGTTCTAGTCGTTCTAGATACTGGAGTTCTGAAAGGGTAAACTGTTTCTACAGATCCAATGTAACGTCTCTTACCTTTCTCACCTTTTTACATTAGAATTCAGCTTTTTCAAACTCTGTGTCGCATGTTACAATTTTCAAAGTTGCATGTTATTCATTACTTCTTTAGTTCTTTTTTAAGCTTTATGACTTTAAATTTCTCAGTTTTTTTGCTCCTTTGTCTGTTTATTGGTGTTCTGGAAAGAAGCAGAGGTGGACTTGTATTCAACTTCCCATCTTTAACAAGAAGTATGTTTTAGTGTTTCATGAGTATCTCCTGAATCTCAGCTTTCCTTGGGAGGCCTGATATTATACTATGATGTGGCTCTCCTGGAATATAGTAGTGTAAGGCGGGAATAGTTTAGATGAACTTTTAAAAATATATTGAATTTCTAATTGGCTACATACATACAGGCCCTAATAAGATGGAAGTAAATTAGGTTTCCCCAAAGGACCAAGATTTTAGAAGCTAGGCCTGCAACTAGGAATTGTCTTTTTATTTTCAAATCTACCTTTACCCATTGTTATTTACTAAAACACAATAGATCATTTTTACCATGACTACTCTCTGCTAATTTGCTTCCTGCACTCTAAACCAAGAAAAGGAAGTGTGGCCTCCACTCCTTTGACCCTGTGGATATTTTGACTCCATAGTATACCTGGATATATTGCTTGTTATCTAAGAAGCACATGTTGTATAGTTGAGAAGTGTAACAACTGACCCAGATAAAATTAAGCTTGTAGAAATAATGCAATACAAAATTGCACATAGTAAAGTTTGTTATAGCTGAAAAACTGACTCAAGAATAACATCTCATGAGAACACAAAGAACTGTAAATATGACCCAAGGAAAATTAGATGTAGCAGAAACAACTGGAACAAAATATAACTGAAGGCAGCCAAAATTCCACAAAATAACATCTTTATTGACTAAAAAATTGATGGGAAAATAAAATATTCTTGATAAAAATCTCTATCTGCAAAATGACCCCCAAGGTTTAATTTGGTGGAATTAATAGATATACACACAAACATAAAAAACCCTCCATGAAAAAGGCAGAAGCTATACTTGATGAAATTCAATAGAGTAAAAGACCTTGATCTTTCAATTATGCCTTGTACAGTTTACACAGAAAAGGCATTGATCACAACAAAGACAATTTTAGTAGTGTGAAAATGAAAATTTTTAAATGAAAGTAGTTTAAAAGTATCATATAGGCAATTGATCAAAGAATAAAATTACAAATAGAGTTTTGTTCGGAAGGTACTACCTACAAAAAAGTCAATAATGCTGATAAAGTTTTTGACTAAGATATTTATATGTGCAACAAAGCCCTAAAACATCTTTGCTGTAGAAATTTTATTTGTCTTTAGCACATTCTTAAACTAGTATTTAGTCATGCTCAAGGCAATTTTTTTCTATTAAAAACTGAAATATGAAGGTGTAGGTAGAAAAACAAGAGTATGTAGCCTATTGCATAAAATTCAAAATAAGCTAAAATTTGTGTCAAATTGAACTAAGACATTGGTAACTTCACCTTTCGGATCCTGCTTTGGGGGCGACAAAGCTGGGATAGTACTTTGCATATAGTAGGAACTTGAAGCATATTTGTTGAATTTATGCTCTCAAACATTGAGCACATTATATTTTTTTATTTTAAAGAAAACAAAGATCATTGTTTGAAATGTAATTCCAGTACACAGAAGATACCTGTATGCAAAAGCAAGTATATAAACAAATTACATGCCAAATAATACTTAAGTGAAATATGTCACTGTATTATATTCATTGTTTTGTCCTTTCATTCACCTGAAGAATTAAAGATTGATTCTTTTGTGAAACCTCTTTAATCTTACAATAAATGTGTATATATTAAGGGATATCTGATAGAAGGGAGAGAAAGTATCCCTAGAGTATATTTATAAAAGATCTGTTTTTTAAAGATGTTTCATTATCAAAATGTTTGTACTGTGTTATTGGAAGAAAAAAGTAAAAAAACTGCAATAATTTTAGTCAATCCACAGTTCAAGAAAAGTACAGTAATTGAATTAAAAAGCCTTATTTTTTACCTGATACAAACAGTGATAAGAAAATAGAGCTTAGAATTTAAAAGGCCAATTAAAAATCAGAGTAATTATCTTGTATTGAAATAAAGAAATTGAGACCCAAATAAGTCAAATGGTTTACCCAACACCAGGAAGCTGATGAATAGTTATTTATATTTAGGACAAACATTGCACATATAAAACATTTTTGGTTAAAATAAATAAAATAATTCAACTCCATTACCAAAGACAACACAAAAGTAGAACTAGTGAGTTGTTTCAGGAGCACAATGAGTTTGGGAGACCTAGGAAAAAGAGTGATTAAATTCAGTGAGCATGCACCTAGGCAGCACGCTAAATTATTCATTTCAGCTTCATGCAGACCCACTGACTTCTCCCCCAGTGAAATTATGCAGATATGATGAGGAAACTGTAGAATCTTCTTGGCCAGTTGATGCATACTACTTCTCTAAACCATAAATTTGCCTTCCAGATTTGGAGAGAGAGACTGGTCCTCTGACAAAGGCAGTATTCACACCAGCAAATAGTTTCCTGTACATTTTCCTGGGCACATTGGTCATAGCTAATATTCCAGGGAACTGACTAAAAGCCATGGGAAGCACTATAGCCGGCGCTCATGAGATACAATAACAGTGAGAACAATGTCAGTTATGTACTAATTTAATTTAGTTAATTTGCAGTTCTGTTAATTTCTAAACAGCTCTCATTTTCCTTTTCATGTCAGTTCTGCTTGTTAACATTTAGAAAATTTTTCCACAAGCATTTCTCTAGTGCTCCCAATCAGGAAAATGCCTACCTTTTTTAAACAAACGTCTGACTTTTGCCAACTTTGCTTTTTTTTTTTTTTAATATCATCATCTTTCACCATTTTTGACAAAAAATTCAAAATTTTCCATTTATGCATTCAGATTTTGATAAGGGGGCATCACCTTTTCTCTGTGACCCAGCAGACTTCTGAGCGGCATATTTTAGAAATTCCTTTATCTATGCTCACTAGCAAAATGCTCAGTTCCCTTAACTATTGAAGTTGTTCCTTCCTGTGCATTGAACAGTCTTCGTATCACACTCTCCAAATATGAAAAGGTCAGTATTTGGAAGCATTGCCTCTAGGCTGGCCACTAAGTAACCCACAGAATGGTGCCTTCCTAACCGCTCAGGTGACTCCTGGCTTTCTGGGCTATCTATCACTTCACATGTTCACTTGGATGCTATCTGACTTATGTATGTGTGACCACATTTTTGCTCTGCCCAAGCCTGACAGGCCCTACTGCTGTGACACAGTAGGATGATTCTGTCCCTCTGCCCAGTCTGCCTGGCCTGCTTTTGTCAGCTGTACCCTCCAGTGTGAATGGTTTGAGAACAACAGAGAGGAAAAAGGCACATGTGTAGATAGAGGAGAAAGATGCAATCTCCAGTCCTTTCAGTAACAACCGTGATAGAGGGAAGATGGATACGAGGGGCTAGAAGAACTGTTTCTGTGTGAGCAAGAGTCTGCGGTTAATTTCTTTTCACTGAAAGAGTCTCCAGCATGAATCAGATCATGGCAGACAGAAGTGCCCTATTCCATGTCAAGGAAATTAGCTAGTTTTTCACTGTGGACGGGAGAGAGGGAGAGAAGGAGAGAGGAAGTACGCTTCAGAAACAAAATGGTCACAGGGTCACAGTTGTTTTATGCACTCTGTTCTTGCCTTTGTGCCATAGGGGTGAGGCAAATTGAAGATATTAGGTCATTAACTTCCATGGTACCCTTGTGCAAGAGGACAATGGAAACTAATTATCCTTACGTTACAGATACGGAGAGAAGTAAAGAGACTTCTTTTCAGCTCATATAATTCATTGGCAGTGGAGCCCAAACCCTAACCTGAATCAAGTTCTGCAGCAGCACTGTCCAGCAAGGGAGTGTCCAACTGAACACATTTTCCGTCCTTGATATCTATTAGCATTCAATCTGTTATCATACTCACTAGTTTCCAGCAAGAGATGATAAGGTCTAGGTCGGGAAAGAGAAGTTGGGAGAGTCGTGTTTGTTCAAAAACAAAATTAATGAGAACACTTGACTGAGTCACTAAATCAAGAGATGGTGTCAATTCATGATACTTTCAAAAACTTTTTGAAAAAGCAAATAAAAAACTCTTTCCAAGCCCATTTTTGAGTTTCCCTACTTGATAAAGTTGAAAAGTAGCCATTGCTGCTATAATTGTCTTAGTTGCCAACACCTCAACAAATTCCTTCCACACTTTTTTGAAATAAACCTTTCTTAGCATGCAGTTCTATTAGAGTTTGAGGGAAGAAAAAGCAGGGTAGGGGGCTTGGATGGTATACAATAATGCTAGAAGATTTGAAGATTATGAGAGAATTTTACTTTATAAAGCCACAAGAGAGGAGAGATGCATATCATAACTAGATAGTTTGAGGAATTCCCAAGGAACATAGAGGTGAACACAAGCAATTCATGATAAGACCATACAAACACTGTCTTCCATAGGCAAAATGATCAGAAATTCATCACATCAAATCAAAATCAGTGTGGGCTAGGGATATGGCTCAACAGCACAAGCGCCTGCCTGGCAAGCATAAGGTCCTGAGTTAGATTCCTGGTACAAAAAAAATCAAAATCAGTGAGATGAAAAAATTATTAAAGGCAATCTCAACTTCAGTGCCCTTGTCTACTATGCTCTGTTATATTCTGGACATGTATTTCAGGGCTCCTTCTTTGTTACATACACACATACATATATGCATATACATACACATGCACCCAGAGAAGGCTGATGTTTCATTGATTCTGATTCAAATAAATATGTACAAAATTGTGCCCCAGCCATATTCATGCAAAAAGTGCACAAAGAAATTGCTAGTTGTGAGCACATGGACTCTGAGGGTGGAGGAGCTCTGTCAAATTCTGCATCAGGACCAGCAGAGCAATCAGGCTCAAGACCTTAGTACTGAGAACCAGAGAACAAGGGCTCAGCACAGAGGCACTGGTACCTATCAAAGCAAACATCTCTCTAACTAAGGCAGCAGCAACAGCACAGTACAAAGGAAGCATTTCTGGAGCTAAGGCTAATCACAAGAGAGAAAGAAAAGGAAGATGGAGTTCAAATTCTGTTGCCAGTGAGTGAGAATGACAGATATCTAAATATTTGACTTTTCAAGGTTCTGGAGAGCTGGATGCAGCAGCAATTCATAGTAAACATGAACCGCTGTTAACCTTCCTGTCCCTTCAGCACATGTGTGCCCAGAGCTTGGCAGTAGGATGTGGCTGAGATTGGCTGCTTTCTGCCCTCTGGGCCTGGACTCTGTAATGAGAGCTGGCTGTGGCAGTCTACAAGGAGCCAGAGAAAGGTGGTGTTTTTTGCACTTACTTTTCTCTTGACATCTAAAATGCAATCCCCTATGTAACAGTAAAAGCAAACTGCACTTGCATTTACATAGGCATTTACATAGTTATCAATCATATTGAGCAAATACTAGGTGTTAAATCAAGGCCAGCGCAGTGCAGAATAGACAGGAGACTACGTCAACATCTCAGCCTCTAAAGAGCTAGAATACTAGATTCAGTTTAGTGTCATGAGAGATTTGGAGATAAAGTGACAAAGGAGATTCAGCAACAAGCAACAGCAGGTCTTGCTTAGGAGAAATCAGAGGAGAATCAATGCAGGAGGTGAGAATCAGAGTGTGGTTAACATTCTCTAAGAAAATTGCCTCAGCCTCAGCAACACAAAAAAAGAACACAACATGGGTGCATTGTCTTCAGTTCTGTGAGGCTCTGGCTGTCTAGTTAGCTACATGCCAACATACATGACCCCCTACACCCCTGTCTGACAAAATAACTTGAGACTACCAAATAACCAAACAGTGTGTGAATGATATAATTCAACAAAGGCCACAGGGAAAACAAATGAAATGTTTTGGGAACATAGTTTTAATTTTATGGAAAAAAAAGGTAAAACAAAATTTCATAACAAGACAATAGTCATAACAACAGTTAATACATTACGTGGTGTTATCTTCAAAGTAGTTGCTCAGGGTACAAGATATGGTCATAAAAATTACTCCAGTTGATATAAGCACAGACCTTCCTTTCCTATGAGCTAAGAGACACTAATAGTATGTTACTTTCATTTCTTCTCTCTTTTCCCTTCCTTCCTTTCCCATTTCACAATATCTATTGTACATTGTAGATCTTATTTACTCTTTCAGGTTCTCACGTTGTGAAATGAGAAGAAAATGTTCAAAAGGAAAAAGGAAATAGGATGGGAGAAAGGGGAAAGGAAGGGATGGAAAAGAGAAAAACTTAAAGTCACTTGTACTATTAGTGTCTCTTAGTTCATAGAAAAGGAAGATTTGCACTCATGAGATTGGAGAATTTTTTATTCTCATATCTTATACCCTGAGCAACTGCTTTAAAGATAACGGCATGTAATGTATCAACTATTATTACTCCCTATTATCTTATTATGAAATTTGGTCTTACATTTTTTCCATAAAATTAGAAAAAGGGGGCTATCTTTCTTCCAGTTAGAATGTTTGGCCCCTTTGTCAAACATAATGTAGCTGAGTGTGTTTGTAGTTGTGTCTCCATCTTCTAATCTGTTCCACTGGCCCTCAGCTCTGATTTTTTGCCAGTGCCATGCTGATTTTATCAAAGTAGGCTTGTAGTATAATTTCAAGTCAGGGACTGTGATGCCTCCTGCCTTGCCTTTGTTGCCCAGGATTGCCTTTGCTATTTTAGGTCTGTAGTTCCAAATGAATTTTAGGAATGATTTCTCTAGTTCTGTGAGGTGTGCTAATTGTATTTTGATCAGCATTGCATTGATCTGTATAACAATTTTGGGGCATGGTCATTTTCACTACATTGGTTCTTCCTATTCATGAGCAAGGGATATCTTTCTGTTTTCTGAAATTTTCTTCAGTCTCCTTTTTCAAAATACTGTAATTTTCAATACTTAGATCTTTTACTTCCTTTTTTAGATTAATTCCTAATTATTTCATGTTTATGGATGCTATTGTGAGGTGTGTGGTTTCCCTAATTTCTCTCTCAGTGAGATTGTTTTTTGTGTACAAGAATGCTATTCATTTATGAGCACTGACTTTGTATCTAGCTATGCTTCTGAATTTGGTTATTAGATCTAGAAGTCTTGTGGTGGAGTTTTTTTGGGTTTTGTATTTAGAATATCATTTCATCTGTGAATAATGATTATTCAATTTCTTCCTTTCCTATCCTTGTTCCTTTCATTCTTCTCTCTTGTCTAATTGCTCAGCCTAGTGTTTCCAGAACTATATTGAATAGGAGTGGTGATAATGGACATACTTCTCTTGTTCTTGATTTTAGTGTGAACGCTTTCAGTTTTTGTCCATTTAGTATGATGTTGGCTGTTGGTTTGTCATAGATAGCCTTTGTCAGATTGACAAAGTAAAGACCATATATTTTGTAAATATATAAGTAAAGACCATATATTTTGATTTTCTGTAGGGATTTCATCATGAATGAGGTTGGACTTTGTCAAAAGCTTTTTCTGCATCTATTCAGATGATCACATGATTTTTGTCTTTGGCTCTGTTGATATAGTGTATTACATTTATTGATTTGTGTATAATGAATCATCCCTATGTTCCCGGGATGAATTCCACTTGGTCATAGTGTATAACATTCTTAATGATTTGCTGCATTCTGTTTGCTGGTATCTTATTGAGGGTTTTTACATCTGTGTGCATTAGGGAGATTGACCTGTAATTCTGTTTTTTGGCTGAATCTTTCTCTAATTTTGCTATCAGGGAAATACTTACCTACAGGAATGAGTTAGGGAGTATTGTTTCCCTTTCAATTTCAGCACAGAGTTTGAGAAGTATTGGATTTAAATCTTCTCTAAATATTTTGTAGAATTTTGCATTGAATCAGTCCATCCAGACCTGGGCTTTTCTTTGTTGGTAAGTTTTTAATTACATTTTCAATTTCAGTGACTCTTATTGAGATATTCAGAAATTTTTTATCTTTTTGATTCAGCTTTGGTAATTCATATGTATCTAGGAATCTGTCCATTTCTTCTGTGTTTTCCATCCTATGAAAGTAAAGATTTTCAAACTGATGATCTTCTGAATTTCCACAAGATCTGTAATGGTATCACCCTTTTCATTCCTCATTGCATGAATTTGATTCTTTCCTTTTTTTAATAAGGTTGGTTAAGAGTTTATCAACTTTATTTATTCTTTCAAAGAATCAACTCTTCAATTTATTAATTCTTTGTATTATTTTCTTAGTCTCAGTTGCATTAATTTCTACTCTAATCTTTATAATTTCCTCCCTTGTATGGGCTTTGAGCTTGATTGGCTCTTCTTTTCCTAGAAGTTTAAGGTGCAATATTAGATTGTTTATTTGTGCTCATTCTGTTTTCCTGATATGAGAATTCACCACTATAAATTTTCCTCTTAGGACTGCTTTCATTGAATCCCACAGGTGCTGGTATGTTGTGTCTGCATTTTCATTTCATTGTAGATATTGCTTAATTTCTACTTTAATTTCAACTGTGACTGATTGGTTGTTCAGGAGGGTGTTATTTAGTTTCCATGTCTTTATGGAGTTTTTGCAGTTTCTTTTGCCATTAATTTCCAATCTCATTGCAGCATAGTCAGATAATATACATGGGATAATTTCAATTCTTTTGTATTTACTTAAGCATGTTCTATGGGCTAGTATATGGTCTATTTTAGAGAACATCCCCTGTGCAGCTGAGAAGAATGTGTGTTCTGATGTTGTTGGGTTGAGCACTCTAAATATCTACTAGGTCCATTTGTTCACGTTTGGGTCAGTTCTGATATTTCTTTTCTGACTTTGGTACGGTTGATCTATCTATTTGTGACAGTGGGGTATTAAGGTCCCCCATTACAATTGTGTTGTTGTTCATTTGACTTTTCATGTCTATTAATATATGTCTTGTGTAGTTGGGTGTACCTGTATTTGGTACATACGTATTTATGATTGTTATCTCCTCCTCTCTAAGTTTTATCCTAACAAGTATGTAGTGAATTCTTTGTTACTTTTGACTATTTTTGGTCTGAAGTTCATATTATCTGCAAAAAGAATAGCTACCCCTGCTTTTTTCTGGGTTCCTGTTGCATGGGGTATTGTTTTCCATCCTTGTACATTTAGTCCATGAATTTCCTTTTGAGTTAAGTGTGTTCCTTGTACAGCATATTGTTGAATCTTATTTCTTGATCCATTCTGCCAGTCTGTTTCTTTGGTGAATTAGGGCATTTACATTAATGCTTATAACTGATATATATTAGCTTATTTTTGTCATCTTATTTTTCTGTTGTTGGTTCCCTGATTTCCACTCTGTTTAATTGCTTGTCCTGGTTGCTAGTTTCTTTCTGTTGTTCTTGTAATTGTGGTCACTTTTATCTCTGTCTAGAATATCTTTCAATACCCTTTGTAGTATTGATTTGGTAGTCATGAATTTCTTCTGTTGTTTTTTTATCATGGAAATATTTTATTTCTCCATTCATTTTTAAAGATAGTTTTGCAGGGTACATCAACGAGAGTTGGAAATTGTTTTCTTTCAAGACTTGAAATACTTCACTCCAAGCTCTACTTGACATGAATGTTTATGCTGAGAAATCTGCCAAAACTCTGATGGATTTTCCTTTATAGGTGATCTGTTTCTTTTCTCTAACAATTTTTAATATTCTGTTCTTGTGCTGAATTTCTGGGATCTTGATTATTATATGTCTGGATGTAGATTTCTTTTGGTTATGGCTAATTGGAGTTTTATATGCCTCACTTAATTCTATATCAAATTCTTTTCCCATGCTTGGGAAATTTTCTGGTACTACTGCTACAAATAGTTTTTTTTGAATGTTATTTGTGTTGACTCCTGCTTTTTCATTGACACCAATCAGTTTTATTTTTCTTTGCATTGTCTTGCAGCTGTTGACTTGTTATTTCTTGATCCTTTGTAACTTTAAAGAGATCTTTCTTTTCATGATCACTTGTTGTGATCCTGTTTTCAAGATCTGATAGTCTATCTTCAGTTTCATTCAAACAGTTTTGCCAGCTTTCAATGGAATTTTTAATTTTCTGATATCTGCTTGAATCCATTTCATACATTCTATTTCTTTCCTACATTGATCATTCATGGTTTTAATCCTTTTGTTCTTATCATGTATTTTTTTTGTCTATCTCTACTCTAGATTTGATGAGCAATTTCTTTATGAATATTGGCACTACTATTTTATGTGAGAGATTATTTCTGATCTGATTTCCTCTATAGTGGGAGCACTTTTATCTATTTTGTTAGAGGAAATGTTTTTTGGTATACCTTGAATTTGTTACTCAGGGTCCAAAGAATTAGAAAACCTCATTTGGTGGTCACATTGTTACTTGAATGGTCTGCAAAACCACTTAATATTTTCCCTTTGGGAAGATGTCCTGAACTGAATTTTTTTACAGATGACCTAAAAATGAAAACTTCTTTTGTAATTACTTGGGTTTTGAGGAAAGACAAATGAATATATGTTTATATGTAATTTAACATCAAATAGATTTTCTACTTTTGCACACTACTTTATAGTTTGTAATAGATTTTCACATCTTTTCAGTTTCATATTAATGCTGTGAAATAAGTTGTGTACATATTGACATAATCATTATTTTACATAGCACCAAGGGCAGTGAGACTTAGTGAAGAGAGAGAACAGTCTAAAGTCAGGCAACTTGAAGTGTGACCACTCAAAATATATTCATCTTTGCTTGCTTGTGTTAGCAATTTCTGCTAGGAGTCATCCATCTTTTTCATATCAAACCATGTTAGTTATCTCTTATTCTTTTTGGTTTTTGACTGGATCATTAGCATGGCTGTGCATGCAACAAAATCTGCATTCTGATTCCAGCAATGGTTGCTTTTCCCATTTTTCTCAGAAGCCTTAATATTGTTCCGTACAATGATATGCTTTCCGTACAATGATATGCTTTCCACAGGTGGCAAATTGAGAATTATCCATTGGTAATTTGGTCTAGATGGCCCAAAGGCTTGCTCTGACTCTTCAGCAGCTGGGGATGTAGTGGAAGCAATTTAAGGTGTCTGTAAGAGAACTACAGGAGATATTGCACAATACATTATAGTAGGCTATTTTCTTTGTGTGTTCAAACTGTATTTCAGCCTGCCAGTGTGTACAGCAATTACCTTTAGCACAGAGCTGGAAAAAAAGTTAAACCTAGAGTGTCCCTACTCCCAATTCTAGAATCCTTAGAAGTCCTTCATGCCAGCACTTGATCTAGGATTGCTAAAATAATTACAGCACACATCATTGCATACACTTGAAGGGCACGCTGACTTGCAGTACTAGACGATCAGCATAAAGTATGAATATTTAGTAGTCTCTGGTTTTGTATAGTGAAAACATCTTTGTTGGGATGTACTTAAGTAGCCATAGCCAGATTATTCTCTAGTCTGGGTTCAATTTTTTTTTCTCTAGTTATGGAAAAGCAGCCAGAGCTTTTTTGAGTGTGGGTTTCGGGTGTAGGTTTTGACTACCTCCAATTTCTTCCTGATCCCTAGAGAAATTATGGAGGCTTCAAAGGCCTTGCATAAACTTTGGTGTTCCTTTCATGAACTAAAAGCAACAAGCAGGCCTGGGTTGTTCTCCAAGGTAGATGCTATAAGGAGCTATTCATATAACAGGACCACATAGTAGGGCAGTCTATGTGTATCATATTTCCTCAGTGTGGTGGTTTGGTAGCTGAAAGAGTATCTGAAAGGGGAAAATAAGATTCTTTACCATCCGGGAAAAGTCACTGAACCTTATTCTCAACCCCAGAGAAAATCTTTCCACTCACAGCACTTGCACTATTGATCAACACATGCAGTAAAAATTTAGTAAAGTTGAGGGTCACAGAAATTATTTGAGGAATTATATAATCCAAAACCTTAAGGAGACTAAAGATAAGGGCTTTGTTCTTGGGAAGAATGGTAATGCTGCTCTGCAGTTATGAAAATCACACAAAGCCCCATCACAAAATATTAGCAGCCTAGAGAAAGCTAACATCCTTCCTCTACTCTCTCTCCCAACATTCTGCCTGTTTCACATATTTACTTTTTTCCTCCCAAACTATGGCTCATATTTTGAACCATGAAAAAGACCTGGGAGATAATGGAGCCACTGCACAAGGAATGACTACAGACAGACCTGACCATTCGGCTTTTGTTTTCCTTTCCTCGTAATGTCCACTCTCTGGATGACACACAAGAAATAATTTTTCATAATGAAACTTCTCTAGGAAAGTTTATCTTTGCCCCTGTCCTTTATGATTCTGTTTGATAGTGAGTCTGATCAAAAATATATAAGCTGTCATCGTTTCAAAAGATGAATTTAAGAGATTAAATTAAAGAGAAGAGGAAGGAAGATACAGTGTAATTGATAATTAGATCACTTCACTGTAGCCTCCTCAAGATTACTCTCTGGTCTTTGAGCTGGATTTTGGAGAGTAATGAGTTTTGATTTCAAACACACTCTGCAGCTAGCAGGAGCCTTGTTCCTGATTCTCGGTGTGAGCTGGTAAAATGCTGATCAATGGTAATGGCCCAGTCATTCACCCCTCCTCCTCGGACGGCAGTGCATGCTGACCAGTGATGTGCACAACCACGGATAATGAGGAAAAGATCAAAAGGAATCTGGTCTCATCGGCCTTCATGAAGCCAAGAGTGGGTACATTTTCACAAATTATATGGGACAATATCTGAATTGCTGTCAGCTAACTGGATAAATCAAGGGAGGAAAAGAAATATACTTCTCCTCCAAATTATTCAGGTGACTATTTGGTCTGGCTTCTTCAATAGAAAGATAGCCTAAAAATCTTATATAACTTTATTAACTTAAGGATAGTATTTTGCCTTATTTTGAATGATAGGATGGTGTTTTGTTTCTGGAATGAGAGAAAGATATTCTTTTTCATGCAATCAGGCCATAACTCCCATGGCCAAATAATGTGTGAAAAGGCAAACCTAACATCATCGGACTTTTAAAGAAATATCTGAAGTGTATTTTCCGATAATTATTATTGGATTACAGATAAATTCTTAACTACAAAGATTTAAATAGCTATTTAACCATTTAGCTATTGGTTAAAAAGTATACAGATTATTGGATTCAAAACAGATCCCCACCAGTCTTAGCTAGATGGTCTCAAGCAAGTTACTTCCCTCTTTGGAGCTTCAGTTCCTTCACCTGCAAAATGAAAATAATAACTATACCTCCCTAGGTTGCCTACTGTGAGGATGGGATGATATACTTAGGACTGCATTGGCCAGATTTTGTTCATTCATTGAGTTTTTCTCTTAATGTAACCTTAACTAAACAGCCATGCATGGTCTTCTGTTGTATTCTCATTTGGTTGATGGAAAATTTCACAGCACAAATGTGTAGACATTGAAGTTAACATTCCTAGTTAAGGCAGAGTAATTTCTGAACCTGCAGGCAGGAGCGTCATGCATTTTTGTCAGAAATTTCCATGCCAGTCATATAGCATGCATTTCAAGATCCACATATGTCTCTGGGCAACTGGCCTGGGGAATTCTTCAGGTAGAACGACTGCAGATTTCTGGAGGCATGGAAGAAAGGAAGGAACACTGCTCAATTCAGTACAATTTTCTGCCCTGCACTGTAGCCCTTTCTAGGCTCTAACCTTCTTAGTTATAGTACTAAGAATAGCCACAGACTTAAATAGTCATGAGTATTTTCTCTCTTACTTTGAACATACTTACATCTAATCTCTTCATATCCCTTGCCAGTCTCACATTTTGTCCAGTATTTATTACTTAATTTACCCCTTCCTCACCCTTCAGACTTTAGCACTGCTTCCTTAGATATGCACTCACTTTCCTCTGTAAATGCTATACAGATTCTCCATATAAAATCACTGTGTCATAAACACAGTTTGTAAACTCATTTTTCCAGTTTATCCTAGTCATTGGCCTCAGATAAGTGTGGTCTCTTACGCCTCAAGACTTCTCTATATGGGCTTCATTTCTTTAATCTCATAACACTGATACAGGTCTAGCAGGACTTTTATATAAACTCTGTACTCCCATGCCTGATTCAGCTCAATCGAATTGAGGTCCTTGGCTTTTCCATTATTTTTAGTGTCATTTATTGCTTTTTTATAGGAAATTGACATCTACTTTATCCTAGTCACTGTATATATCCTAACATTAATATTTGTATTAGTTATGAGGAAATAGGTTATGCTGCAATAGTAAGTAATCCCTCCAAATCTTTTCTTAAAGTAATAAAGTAGCATTTCAACTCCTTCAACTTGCGTAACATGGGTTGGCTGTTATTTTACGTGCTGTCATATTTATCTCAGGATTCCAGCCAAAGGAATGACTTTTGTCTGTAGTATTGCCAGCAGTTGGGAATACCAAATCTGTGAGCAAGTCTTACTTCAAAAAATGGGAATATATGATCTTTCCACAAGGAGGGACCATTGTAGGACATTTATGAAACTTGAATAAGCAACAATCGTATCTTCCTTTATAGAGAAGCAGGTTATAACTGTAGGAGAGGCTACTAAGAAG
This sequence comes from Chinchilla lanigera, assembly GCF_000276665.1. Lineage (NCBI taxonomy): Eukaryota > Metazoa > Chordata > Mammalia > Rodentia > Chinchillidae > Chinchilla > Chinchilla lanigera. The sequence continues at coordinate 16,878,480 of NW_004955427.1, read as the reverse complement.
TTAACAATTCTTTGGATTCCTAAGAGGAAGCTCAAATTGTGACTCTCCACAGCTCCAAATTGCACAGGAGTGTTAGAATCCAGTGATTCAGAAATTATAGGTCTTAAGTTAATAGCAAGGTAGACTTTTTTACCTTATTTGTAACAGAGTCCTTATTTCAAAATTTCTTTGAAGAAAGATAGTGACTATTAGAGGGGAATTACATGCAATTGTCCTTCTTTTTACCTGGCACTTTTTCCAACTACAGAGAATCAAAAACCAAATCAAAGTTATTCTCTAAATTAAGGGTCTCTTTGACATTATATGAAAATACGATGTAAATACACCCAAAAAGCTGAACTTGGTTATAAAGAGAAGGCATTTATCCAACCAATTTATTCAGATCAAATGGGTATGGTGAAACTTTAAATAAATAACAGATAAGGAAGTACCCAATAACAAAAAATAAACAAATGATATTAAAATCTTATATGAACCCATGGGAAATAAATTTTATAATAGGAAAACTTATGACAATCTTAGACTAATAAATATGAGGTGTGTAATTTATCAGTTCAATAACCCTATAGTGAAAGTACTGTTTTGCTTTCCAGATAACATGTATTATTACTATCTTTTTAGAAATAGGAATAAATGGTGAGAATTTTAAACAGCTACAGCTAGTTCAAATTTCTTCGAAAGAATAAAGTAAAACCCATGTAATTGACTTTCTAGGGACCACAGAAAACTTGCTTATTTTAGATTTTATGGGAGTGAAGGTGTTCCCAGCTCAGATATTGGCTTAGTTTCAGCTAAACTGCAAGAACACTGAATAATTTGGACCTTGGTGAGAAAAGGCTGCATTCTAGTGAGAAAGAAAAATGACCCATTTCTATCTGAAAAGGTTTTTGGACTTAGAAAGATTTGGTTATCATACCATATTTCTAGTTTACTATGCAAGAGAGATTCGTGCATAATCTACCATCACAAATAAAATAAAACAAATCATTCACAAATTGTGTCAGTCAATTGCAAATGGTTCACATAAGGAAGAAGAAATCTGTGTGTTCTAACAGTCACAAAAGATGTAGGAAAAGAATCAGAAAATGATGCAATAGTGAGTTTGTGCATGTTTGTATGTTAATTTTGTCCAGCAATATAGCGTGCCTTCAGTTAGCCATCAGCTATTCCTATGAGGTAGTAGCTATCATAAGATATTTCTAAATCTGTTTTGCCTCTGTTTTAAATGAAGGGGTGAATTAGGAATAGAGATAGTAAGTTGACTAAAAAATAAAAAGCTCAAAAAGCTCAAGTCTTTAAAACTCTGGCATAATCCACCAAACAGCCCAAATTCATCTCCATTAAACATACTCCAAAGAGTGGCTTGTAATGTCTACTTTATTCATCTACATCTCCAAACTCAATGATCTTAATAATGAAATTGCTGATATGGGATTCACCACTCTCAGTCTCGAAGTTGGTAGGACATCATGTGACAAAAGGCTAATTAGAAAGGCCTTTGTAGACTGTGGAGGGACATGTGACCACATACCCAATCCCTCTGTGGCTAAGCCCGAGTTCCAGAAGCCTTAGAGATACTTTCAAATGTTTCGCCATTTGGGAAATTAAAATTTACAGTGACAAAATTGCATATGTTTAAAAAAAAAAAAAGCAAAACAAAACCAAATGAATGACTTCAATTAGTGGGTCAGCCAAGGGAAATGGATTTTTATTTGTTAAGAACCAAGGGACTGAAGAAAGATCCATCAATATACAGTACCAGGTAATTCTAATTAACTACTACAAGCAAGAAGTTTGGCTCAGTTTAGGAGCCACAGGGGGAAATAATACTTCCTTCTTAATGCACCGGCATTACCCAACGTTCTGCAGAGGAAATAATATCATCTTCCTGGAAATTTTGATTGTCCTTTTCTAACTCACAGTTTGTTGAACAGTATTTGTTAATCAGTGTTTGAGAACACTTTGAAATCTTAAATTTCACAATAAAAACATTTTCATCATTACCACTTTTTAAAATAAAGTGTACAAACACAGAAGAAAGAGATTTGAAAGATAAGAAGATAAAGATTATGGAATTTCACAGTTTGTATGAATGTAAAGAAAAACTTACCTGATTTCCACTTATACATATTAATTCATATTTTCTATCAATTTGGGGCATATTATTACTTTTTTATTAAAATGACATTTCATTAACATTAACGCTATAATACATTAACAGTCAATTGATCTTAAAATCACAGTTGTACATTTCATATAAAGGTGTATTTAAATACATAATAGGGTGAATATTTTCTATTCTATAATTTTTATTTAACATAAACACAATATTTTGTTGTCTATATGTTGATATATTCATAGGTTATATAATATTTTGTAATAGTAATATAATATACTTTACTTAATGCTTCACTTAATGTGAAATACTTATATTACTTCCAACTATTTTTTATTTTTTAGTATTAGTGGTAATACTTCAATGATAATTTTAATATTCATACTCAATTATTCCCTTAAGATTAAATCCTAGCATTAAAATTACTGAGTCAAAAGGTTTGACTCTCCTCCTACCATTTTTTCTGTGTATCTTTCTTTTTAATACCTGCGATGACCACTGTGAACACCAATAGCATTGGACTGTATCGTTTTTACCACAATGTGGTAGGTAATGGAAGTTATAAAAAACATTTCTACTTCATTAAACACAATATAATGTTTCAAGCTCACATAAATTTCTATTTCTTTGACAATTAGACAGTTATATTTGGGCTAATTAAAATCATTGGAATTATTAAACTGTGCATCTCTGGGTTATTTAGGTGAGTATAAAATTGAGTTTCAGAAACTAGATGAATCGAATTTATATTACAATGGCATATCACTAAATAAAATTATTTATAAGGTTGAACTGTCTAATTTCTTATAAAATGTTCCAAAAGAACCTTATAAAGTGAGTAATCTCATTTTAATAGGGCTGCAGATTAATTCACTTTAACAAGGCCTGGACCACAAGGGTATGGGTGTAGTATTTTAAATTTTATTTGTTTTTGAAAACTTGATTTATTAATAGCATTGCACGGATTCTTTTATCCATGTGCTTAATATAATTCATCTCTATTTTCCTTCCAGGAACAAACAAGAAAAGCTTGTTTGCTTGATCTTTTCCTGGTTTCAGAGTTTATTACTGAGTTTTATATAAAATACAGAGAAAAGATATAAATGCCTTTAAGAAGAAAAGCCTACTATATATACTCTAGGCAAGCTGGAAAGGGTGGGCCATTTATTTTGTAAATGGTATATCTCCTGGTTTGGAGGGGCTGTTACACTGCCAGTTGGACCAAGGATTAAATTGTTCAATGGTTGCCGATACCAGCTGGAATATCTCATGGGCAGGGGCTCATTTGTCTTTAGCAGTCTTCACCCATCCATCCTTTATACATTCAACTTCATTTCATCTATGAAATTGCCTTTGTTTTAAAAGTAAATTAAGTAACAGAGAGGTTCTGTGGTGTGTCAATAGTCTTATGGTAGGTGTATATTGATATTATTTTTAAATGTGTAACTCCAGGTGCATAATCAACTGAGTCTATGTCATGTATTGCCCTCTCTTTGACAGCAAGAATTATAAATCTAAATCAGTTTTTCATGCCAGTCTCATATATTTGAAGCATCTGTTTTGTTTTTCATGAACCCTTTTTTGACTTATAAGTTTAAATGTCACTATGCTTGCCAGTATCTTGATTGTGGGCTTCTCATATAGTCTATTGTATGTTTTTATAGCATACCAAATGAACTAAGACAGAAGCATCATGCTGACAGGGACAATGCTGCTGTAACAAATAACCTGTAGTGTAAATGTCTCTGGAACTGGATAACTGGAAGAATTTAGAAAAACACATTAAGAAAAGTGCAAATTGTTGTGTAGTGTGCTGTTAAGGGAGATTTTTATTAAAGAACAGGAAGAAAAGAGGAGAATAAAAAAGAAAGTGCCAGACTTCCTAGAGAATACCTAAGTAATCTTCAACATAATGTTGGTGGAAATCAGGATGGCAACAGTCATTCTGATGAGGTCTCACACAGAAACGGGAAACATGTTATAGGAAACTGAAGGAAACAAAAAAAAAAAAAAAGAAAAGAAAAAGAGGGGACTGAGGATTTAGCTCAGCGGCAAAGTGCCTGCCTGGCAAGCGCAAGGTCATGAGTTCGGTTCCCGGTACCAGAGAAAAACAAAAAAAAAAAAAAAAAAAAAAAAAAAAAAAATAGGAAACTGAAGGAAAACCAAAATATATAGTGCTGCATGTCTACTTAACTGTGGGAATTTCCTGAACAGACCCAATACAGAAACAGAAAATATCTTTACATAAGTGGTAACAGATGAAAGTTTACAAGATACACATCAAGGAGAAGTCAGGGCTATAAAGTGGTCCAAGGAATTGATCCCAAGTGGTTGTGAAAGGAAGTGAGATGGGGAGAAATCTGACTGAAAGACAGTTATAGTGTCAAAGGGCTAGGACCATCAGTGAGATGAAATGGCAGACCAAGGAAGATGAAGGGAAATTCAGAAGGATGGGTAGGAATTAGTAGCAGGTAGCTGGAGCAAGACATGAAATGTGTGACTTTGAACAGAATGGTGGAGTAGAATGAAAGAGAAGATGGAGATGATGATAAACTCTGGCTGAGACTGTGAAAATGACATGCTAACATACAGAGGATTGGCAGAGACTCAGGTATTGAAAACCAGGTTAAATAACCCTAAGTTATTGCAGGCTTATGGAGCCTGCAATCTCCCAAGCAAGTGGACAGTGAAGGCTTAAAGAAATGAGACAATGGTAATGATGTTAGAGCTCCAAGAAGGACTAACTCTCTTACAGCTTCATTATTCTATGAGTTAGCCAAAGACTGCTCTGGGCAGCCCATATTTATTTGGTTTTCAAACAAAGGAGGAGAATACTCAAGAAAATGTGGGAATCTTGCAAGATATTGGGAGAATTTTCCCAAGTAGTAAATTATGTCAATCAGAAGAACTACCGTATCTTTAGGTTGATATTTATTGTAGGGATGTGGAGACTGCAGTTGCGGTCTCCCTGTAGTTAATTGGGGTTGGAGCCAAACATCTTCATCTGTGGCCTTATCTTGTCAGACAAGATGGCTAAGCTTCAGACAACTCACAAGTAAACATGGAAAGCCAATTGGTTAATATTAAATCCTGCTCAGAACCACTTTGTAGTGGTCCCCAACACTCCGGTTTAAGGGAGATGCATTATTTGGTAGGCAGATGTCACCTGAGCAGAGAAGAACAAAATTCTAGGCAGGGAATCAGCCAAGATTTGGGGATGCTGGAAGACACGGCAGACATGTCAGTTTAGTGGAAGTGGACAACAACCTATCAGTTTTGCACACCCTGTTTGCTTTATTTTACTCCTTTTCTCCTCCTCCTCTTTTCTTATGCCTTTTCTCATCTGTTTCTTCTTCTGGATCTTTTGATGGTGAACTGTATGAGAAAATCGCAACTTTGAAACTAAGGGTGCATGGATAGGTCTCATGAATTTTCAATAGTTTCTTGAACAAAATAAAAGATTAAAATACAGGACTTACTACTATTAGTATTTCAAAAATGATGCTGTATATATTCCCCAAATTTATACTGTGTAAATAATGTTTAGTAAAAGAATGATCCCCATCCTCAATGAATAACTTATATATTACCTTTACCGCTTTTGGGCAGTTTACTAGAATTCAAGATTCTTCTGAATATGGTTTAGTGTAATTCAAAGAAAATTCTTATTGCAATTTTTAATATAAAGATTTGATGTTTCTTCCTATAATGTGTTTAAAATAACATAAACACTTCAAGCTACAACTGATATTTAGTCTTCATTGTCAAGGAGAAGTGAATTTAGATATTCAGCACATAGTCATTCAGATTTTATCTCATTTTTACATCTTTAGTTCATATTCAATGTATTTATGTTTCATAATATTTACCTATATATTCAAAAACCTAATCCAAAAATGGGCAGCTGAGATGAATACACACTTCTCAGATAAGGAGATACAAATGGCAAATAAATCCATGAGAAAATGTTCAACATCATTAGTCATTCAAGAAATGCAAATTAAAACAACACTGAGATTCCACCTTACCCTACTAAGAATGGCTAGCATTAAGAAATCAACCAATAACAAATGCTGGCGAAGCTATGGAGAAATAGAAACCCTTCTGCAGTGCTGGTGGGAATGCAGACTGGTGAAATCACTGTGGAGATCAGTTTGGAGATTCCTCAGAAAACTAGGTCTAAAGGTCCCATTCAATCCAGCTATCCCCCTGCTGGGTATTTTCCCAGAAGATCTAAAAACATCATACCACAGCGATATATGTGCACCTATGCTCATAGCAGCACAATTTGTAATTGATAAATTGTGGAAGCAACCCAAATTTCCATCCACCAAGGATTGGATAAGAAAATTATGATACTTTTATATAATGGAATATTGCATGGCTATAAAGAAAGATAAACTCGAGGCTTTTATAGGTAAATGGTCACAACTAGAGACCATACTCATAAGTGAAATAAATCAGACCTGCATGTGCAAGCACTGCATTGTTTCACTAGTGTAAAACCTGAAAGAGTTAATTTAAACTCGGAGGTATGATAGACACTGTGAAATGATAGGAAAACACTGAAGAGTAAAGGGCAATTGAGATGTGGGAAAAGAGAAGAAGGAGAAATTTTGTATGTATGTATATACAGGATAACTAGCATAGTTGTTCTACTGTCTTCTATTTCTTTGCTGAAAGAAACTGTCAGTGAGTCCTTGATTGATCAATATTGCATGTCTCTATCTTTTTTCATGAGAAACCACTTTGAAGATATCAATATGTAATACAACGAGCATTGTTAATTTCCTACCACTTTGTAACTCTGTATTGTCTGTACTGTTCTTTTGCTATTTTGTAAAATGTTGTCTGTCTGTTAATGTTTGCCTCCTTTTATTTTTAAAATAAAATTTAAAAATTTACCTATATAACATATTTTATTTAAATATGAGTAAATATATGATACAAATACTCATTCTATAATATGTAATATACAAAACATATGCTAGGTATTTTTAGTAGAAAATATAAATGCTATGTGTTGGGGGATATAGACTTTCACTAGAATTCATCTATCTAACATTACTTTATTTTCCCAGGCTCACAAAATCCACCAAGTGTAGTATGCAAGACTTCTTATTTCCTTAAAGATCTCATACTATTAATTTTGTTCTGTTGTACAATTTCCTTGAGACACAGTATAATATAACTCATTTTTCCCTTAGTAACAGAGTAAGCTATAGAAATGTTAAATCAACTCCTCTCCCACCCACCAGAGAACTTATATATAGAGATAGAGATGATAGAGATAGAGATAGAAAGAGAGATGGAGAGAGAGAGAGAGAGAGAGAGAGAGACAGATACAGATACAGATACAGATACAGACATCCACATCCACATGTATCCATATCCACATCGGTATCCATAAGCTTTATCGTTCCAGTCTACTGTTGGATGCTCATAACAAGAAAGGCTTTGAAATCCAAGTTGGTCTTTCAATTCGTCACCGTCATTCTAAAGGTAATAACTTCAAAACGGTTTAAGGTATAGTTGAGACAGAATCCAACAAGGAAATGTTTGTGGAGTTCTGCTTGTGCTCTCATTTTTCTTACTCACTGTTCATTTTAAATAATGAAAGAGATATGGCTGGAAAGGTCAAATGCTTTAGGTTTGTCAGGCAGTTTGGGATTTCTTCAGTTCAGAACAGACCCCAATTCCCTGGAATGTCAAATTGCAGCTGAGTGGGTCACTAGAATCAGGACAGATGGGATCTCCTGAGAGGGCTGGCCCACTTCCCTTCCTTGCATACACAATTAAAACTCAAAACTAAAGATTTCCTTGACCTCAAATTTGTTTGAAAAAAAAAGGAAGAAAAAAAATCTACTCATTTTAAAACTCCCAATGAGTTTAAAGTACAGATTTGGAGATGTTTCTCTAAAGAAAGCTCAAGAATGGGAGCAGATAATGTAGAAATAGAATATCATATTTTTATGCAGGTTGTTTAATTCAGAAGCTGAAAGTAAAAGTCCACGGTATACAACATTGTATGTGATTGATCAATAGAGCTATTGCTAATATTGGGATCTAGTCGCTGACTTCAAAGGGTGAGGCTTGGATGCCATAGGCCAGCAGTGGTGAACCTATAGTGGCACACATGCCATAGCAACTGAATGTTTATCACTGAAAACTCTAAAAGGCTCACCATCACTGCCTTAGGCTATCATTCTATCTGTAACTGTTTGGGAGCTGAAAAGCTTCACAAGCTTGGTGATTTTTCTTCTGTAGCTTTGGAGGAAAGATAGAAGCACAATATGACTTTTTAAATTATTTCACGAAAGGACCAGGGATAGAGCTCAGTGGCACAAGCACCTGCCTGCCAAGCACAAGGTCCTGAGTTCGATTCCTGATACTGAAAATAAATAAATAAATAATCTCATGAAGGCAGTATTCTTGTTGATTTGCTCAAAACTATTTCCGCCACTATATGTGAAACAAACAGATGCTCAGTATGAATAAATAAATGAATGAATGAATGATAATTTTGGGTTAGGAAGCTTGAATTTTATCATAGAAATGCTGAATGATTTTGTCTGAATTATTTAATACCCTTGTGCAGCTTCTTCTTCACAAAATTCTTATGAAGATTATGAAGACTAATTAAGTATTGATCCAATGAATATAATTAATTCACTTAGAAACTTCATCTATTAATATTGTTAATACTATTCATGTATTATCATTATTATTTGGGGCATCTGTTTCTATTATACTACCATCTCAAATTATAATTGGACAACTCAGCAAAGTGTTTTGAAAAATACTGTGAAAATAGGATTATTTGTAATTATTTGTAATGCTGTTGCATCATGGCATAAAATTATACATATGTGTATAAATATATCAGCATTAAAAATATTCAAGCCACAAGTACATATTAAATACCTACTGTATATCAATTGCTCTTTGAGGCAGTATAGATATAACCATAAATCAGACAAGATCCCTGAACTTTATGAACATATTCTAATTAGCAAATAGTGGTATGCATTAATATAAATAATAAGAATGCAAAAAAAACCAAATTGACAAGTGCATAGAAGATAAATAGGTTAAATCTGAAAGTGAGGAAGAAATGAGTTATTTAAGATTGTGTAATCAAACTTTTTTTTCATTTGAACAAATGCTAAAGTCCTAAGGAAAGAATGAATTTGGGAGGTTTTATAAGGAACTTCAATACATTCACTATGACACATACACAAAGAGCAAGTAGAAAATTTATGCAATATTTGATGCATGAGAAATGGTAGTGAATTTGTCCTTTAAAAAGTTTTTTTTTTTTTAGCATTGCAAAAGAAAACTTAATCTATGTTCTGAGTTTCAGAATTGACTTTGAGTACATTATTCAAATTTGCTTCCTGAATGTACCCACTACCTGACTCTTTCTCCTTCCTTTCCTTCCTTCCTCCTTTCTTCCCTGTGTACTTTCTCCCTTCCTCCTTTCTCCTTCTCTACCTCCTTCCCCTTCTCTTTTCCTTTTTCTTTCTCTTTCTTCATTTCTTGCTTGCGGTTAAGTTCATACTTCTTATCTCTACATTTCAACAAATTTTAACAGTTAGATATCTACATGTAACTTTCATATGAAACCAATACAGAACACTCACATCACTACCAAGTTCACTCAGGCATCCCAGTCAATTGTACCTCTCCTCCTACAAGTAGTGACTCTTCAATCTCTGATTTGCATCTCCATGGATTACTTTGTCTCTTCTGGGAGTTTATATGAATTAAAACCTGTAGGATCATTGTGTATGTGTATGTGAGCTTGTGTATGTGTGTTGGGGTAGATATCTAGTTAATTTTGCTTAACATTATGTATTTATGGGTTATCTATGTTATGATATGTGGCAGTAACTCATTCATCTCATTCAGTAACTCATACACCACAATTTGGTTATTCATACTTTAGTTGCTGGATATTAGGCTAGCATCTAGCTTTTCGCTATGAGTAAAGGTGCTGAGAATATTTTTATAAATCAATGACGTAGATATATACTTTCATTTCTCTTGGATACATCGTAAGACTATAAACCTTTACACCCATAATGAATCAACTATTGAGATAAAATTATTTGAGATAAAATTAAACTATATTGAACTGCATATTTTAAATACATGACCTGGTCAGTTTTTGAACCATGTATGAATTCCTGAAACCCTAACCAAAATCAGAATAAATATATTCACTTTCCAAAAGTATTCTTTGCCAACCTGTAAGCCATTCACACTTCAACATACCATCCCTAGAAACTGCTGACTTGTTTTATGACCTTAGAGATTAGCTTACATTTTCTATTGTTTTATATAACTTACTCAATATGTTCTTTATTGTGTCTGGCTTCTCTCAGTCAACATAATGATTTTGAGACTAGTCAATATTGTATCAATAACTCATTTCTTTTCCTTGCTGAGTAGTATTGTATTATATGTATATATCAATAGCTGTTTATTTATTCACTGGTTCATGAATATTACAGTTTTCCAAAGTTTTTAGCTATTACTCCTAAGGCTTCAGTGAATATTCATGTAACGGTTTTGGCTGGACATTCATTTGCTTTGTAGTTGATAGATACCTAATGCAAAATGAATGAGCTGGTTTGTAAGTACACACTAAAATTTCTTTTTGAAACTGTTAAACTTTCTCTAAAAGCTTTCCTCAAAACATATATAGCATTCCCTTCAAGAGAAGATGAAAGTTGTAGTTAGTTCACATTACAACCAATACTTAGAATGGCCGGGATGTTTGGTGGTGGTGGTTTTTAACTTTAGCCGTCGTAATTGGCATATACAGTAACTCCTCATGTCTTCAATTTTTATTTCCTCAGTAACAAGAAATGTTGATCACCATTTCATATTGACCAGTTATACTTTTTCAATTTTTTTAAATTTTATTTTAAAGAGAAAAAAATTTCAGAACAAGATAATAGGAGATTAACAATGATTATACATTGTGTATTGTTATCTCTAAATTAGTTCCTTAGAGTACAAGATATAGGAATTTAATTGTCCAAACAGTATTAGCACAAAGTTTTCTTTTCAATGAAATAAGGGAAATTAGTTGTATATACTATCTGAGCTAATATATATACTCTTTCGGCTTTTCTCTTCCTTCTTTTCTTTTCTCCTTTCCCTCATCTCAGTTTCTCTTTTCTTCTGAACAGTTACTTACCATTTTACAATATTTATTGTACATTTTGGATCTTATTTACTCTTTCAGTTTCTCACAATATTTAGGAGACAATACAATTCAGTTTCTCACAATATCTAGGAGACAATACAATATTTATTGTGCACCTGGTTTATTTCATTAATGAGTACAGTCTTAAGTTGCATCCAATTATCTGTAAAAAGTTTCCCATTTACCCTTTTTTATGGCTGAGTAGTAATCCATTCTATAAAAATACCAAATCTTTTTTAACCATTCCTTGGTTGATAAGGATTTGACTTGTTACCAAGATCTAGTTATTACAAACTATGCTGATATTAGCATGGATGCACATATATTACTGTGATACAATGTTTTAATTCTTCTGGGAAGATACCCAGAAAGGGAATAGCTGGGTCAAGTGTGATCTCCAATTCTAGTTTTTCAGGCATCTCCACACTGATTTTCACAGTGGTTGCACCAGTTTACACTCCCACCAGCAGTGGAGAAAAGTTTCTTTTTCCCCATAACACCTCCAGCATCTCTTATTGGTTGATTTTTTGATAATAGCCATTCTTTCTGAGGTGAGATGAAATCTTAGTGTTGTTTTAATTTGCATCTCTCAAATGACCAATGATGTTGAACATTTTCTCATACATTTATTTCCTGTTTGTATTTCTTCATCAGAAAAGTGTGTATTCATCTCAGGTGCCGATTTTTGGATTGGGTCTTTAAATTTGGGAGGTTTAGTTTTTTTAGTTCTTTTTATGTGCTTGATAGTATTCCTTTGTCTGAGAAACAGCTGGCAAACATTTTTTCCCAAATTGTGTGTTGCCTCTTCACCCTACTGGTGATTTCTCTTGCTGTGCAAAAGATTTTAATAAGATGAGATCACAGTTTTTGATTCTTTGTGCGAGTTTCTGTGCTATTAAGGTTTTATTCATAAAGTCCTTGCCTATGCTATTGTATTTAAGGGTTTTATCTCTTCTGTCTTCCAGCAGATTTAATGTTTCTGTTGTAATATCTAGACATTTGATCCCTTTCAAATTTAGTTTAGTTCATGGTGAAAATGAAGGTCCAATTTTAATCTTTGGCATGTGCAGAGCCAGTTTTTTTTAGCACTATTTATTAAAGAGGCTATCTTTTTGTACAATGAATGTGTTTGGCACCTTTGTCAAAAATATGGTGGCTGAGTATGTCTGGAGTTGTTTTCTTATCTTCTAATTGCTCCAGTGGTCTTCAGGTCTGTTTTTATTTTGTTTTGTTTTTGCCAGTACCATGTTGTTTTATCACAGTAGCTTCATAGTATAATTTCATATCAGGGATTGTGATGCCCTCTGCCTTGCCTTTGCTGCTCAGAAGTGCCTTTGCTTTTCTAGGTCTCTTCTGGTTCCAAATGAACTTTACGATTGTTTTCTCTAATTCTTGGAGATATGCTGTTGGAATTTTGATCAGAATTGCATTAAATCTGTATAACAGTTTTGGACGTATGACCATTTTCACTCTATTGATTCTTCCTACCCAAGAGCAAGGGATATCCTTTTTCTAATACCTTCTTCAACTCCTTTTTCATAGTACTGTAGCTTTAATTGTAGAGGTCTTTTACCTTCTTTGCCAGATTGATTCCTAGATATTTCATTTTTTAATGCTATTGTGAAAGGTATTATTTCCCTAATTTTTCTCTCAGTAAATTTGTTATTCTTATACAGAAATGTTATTGATTTTGTGTGTTGACTTTGCATCCAGCTATGGTACTGAATTTGTTTATTCAATCTAGCAGTGTTTAAGTGGAGTTTTTGAGGTCTTCTATGTAGAATGTCATGTCATCTGCAAATAATGATGATTTAACTTCTTCCTTTCCTATTGTTATTCCTTTTATTTCTTTCTCTTGTCTAATTACTCTGACTAAAGTTTCCAGGACTATGCTGAGTAAGAGTCGAGTGGACATCCTTGTCTTGTTCCTGATTTTAGGGTGAAAGCTTCCAGCTTTTGTCTATTTAGTATGATGTTGGCTCTCAGTTTGTCATAGTTGGCTTTCACCAGATTGAGATAAAGACCATTTATTCCCATTTTCTGTAGGGTTTTTGTCATGAATGGGTGCTGGACTTTTTGAAAAGCTTTTTCTTCATCTATTGAGATGATCATATGGTTTTTGTTCTTGGCTCTGTTAACAAGAGATATTACACTTATTGATTCATGTGTGTTGAACCATCGCTGCATCCCTGGGATAAATCTAACTTGGTCATGGTATATAATCTTCTTAATGATTTGCTGAATTCTGTTTGCCAGTATCTTATTGAGGATGTTTACATTGATGTTCATTAGGGAGATTGGCCTATAGTTCTCTTTCTTAGTTGGGTCCTTCTCTAGTTTTGGTATCAGGGTAATTCTTGCTTACAGGAATAAATTTGGGAATTTTGCTTCCCTTTCAATTTCAATAAAGAGTTTGAGAAGCAGTAGTATGATGTCTTCTCTAAATTTCTTGTAGAATTCAGCAGTGAATCTACCAGGGGTTGGGCTTTTCTTTGAGGGTAGGTTTTTAATTACATCTTCTATTCCACTGGTTAATTTTAGTTTATTTAGGATGTTTATATCTTCTTGATTCAGCTTCACTAACTCATGTGTATCTAGAAATCTGTCAATTTCTTCTGCATTTTCCATCTTATTAGAATACAAGTTCTCAGAATAGGTATAGATGATCTTCTATATTTCTACAGGGTCCATTGTGATTTCATCCTTTTCATTCCTAATTGTGTGGATTTGAGTCCTTTCTTTCTTTTTTTGGTGAGGCTGGCTATGGTTTGTCAATTTTATTTAATTTTTCAAAGAACCAACTCTTTGCTTTACTGATTCTTTTTATTAATTGTTTTTAGCCTCCAATGTGCAAATTTCTGTTCTGATCTTTATAATTTCCTCCCTCATGAGCTTTTGGTTTAGCCTGTTCTTCCTTTCATAGAAATTTGAAGGTCACCATTGCATTCTTTGTGCTTGATTTGTTTGCTTGTTTTTTTTTTTTTTTTTCTGGGTCCCTGTTGTATGGAGTATTGTTTTCTATCCATTGAATTTCAGTCTATGAATTTCTTTTTGAATTAAATATGTTTCTTGTATGCAGAATATTGTTGGATCTTGCTTCTCCATTCTGCCAGTCTGTATCTTTTGATTGGTGACTTGAGACCATTAACATTGATGGTTAAAACTGATATGTATAGACTGATCCTTGTCATGCTATTTTCCCGTTGTTGGTACTCCCTCTTTTTTTCCCTCCCTCTGTTTGTTTGCCTTGCAGATTGGATTCCTTCTGTTGGGTTTCATGGAGCTATAGTCTTTGTCATTTCTTTCTAGAACGTGCTTCAAAACATTTTGAAATACTAGTTTAGTGGTTATAAATGTCTTCAGAAATTCTTTGTCATGGAAGTATCTTACTTCTCCATCAGTTTTGAAAGATAGTTTTATGGGGTACATTAATCTGGGTTAAAGATTATTTTCCTTTAGAACTTGAAATACTTCACTCTAAGCTCTCCTTAACTTGAGGTTCTGTGCTGAGAAGTCAACTGATGACTTCTGATGGACTTTCCTTTATAGGTGATTTGTTTATTTTCTCTAATAGCTTTTATGATTCTATTCATGTGTTGAATTTCTGGAATCTTGACTATGATATGCCTGGCTGTAGACTTTTTTTGATTGTCACTAAGTGGAATTCTACATGGCTCACTTAACTGTATGTCAAATTTTTATCTGCCAAGGAAGTTTTTTGCCCTGACATCTGTGAAGAATTTTTATATCATTTATTCTATCTCCTGCTTTTCCATTGACTCCAATCAGTCTTACATTATTCTTCTTTGCCTCATCTAACAACTGGTGGATTGATTTCTCATGGTCTTTTGCTATTTTTAAGAAATCTTTCTTTTCATGTTTGTTAACAGCAGCCTTATCTTCTCTAACTTAAATCTTTTCCTCATATTGGCTTAATCTGCTACATATACTTTCAGTGGCATTTTTATTCTTCTGCATATATGCTTGAATGTGTCTTATGGATTCCATTTCTTTCCTAGGCTGAGCATTCATAGCTTCCATAATTTTCTTAATCTCCTCTAATTTTTTGTTTGTGTATGCTCTAGAGTCACTTAGTATGATTTTCATTGTGGGCACCATCTCTGCAGTTATTTGAGAAATTATTTCTGATTTTGATTTTTTCTAGAGGCTCATTCAATTGCTTTGTTGTTACCACTTCAGAGAGGCCACGTGGATGGCTTTCAGATTGTTCTACCTCAGTGTCCCCTGCGTTTGCCTTTGGTGAACTGGATGTCTGGGGTTGCATCTTAATTAAGTGTCTTCTCACTTTCTTTTCTTTTCTTTAGTCTAATTCCTGGGGTGATGTTATAAATTGCCTATAGTAGATTGCATTATTGCTAATGTTTAGAACCCTTAGGAAATGACTACTTCTCCAAGGTATCTTCCAGGTGTAGCTGGTTTTTGGGTTTTGAGTCTGTTGCAAGATCCCATTTCTTCAATGTGTTAGGGATGAGAAGTTGCTGCCTGTTTGCTCCAGCCCCTGGTTCTTTGGCACTGTGTCACAGTATTTTCTATGACTGTTAGTCAATCTCAGTCTTGGAATACCAGAAAGAATAGTTCTTTAGAAAAATTATGTCACTTTTGGCTAAAGTGGTACCTCCAACAATACCAATAGCATCAAACACAACCTTAAAAATTACAAACTGAGGTAACCATTAACTTGCCATCTTTAACCATATGAACTACATTTGTGTTTACATAACAAAATCTAAAACAAACCAGAAAATTATATGCAGTATAAGTCCTTAATATGTCAACTTTACCTTCAGTGGTTAAAATTTAAAGGAGGTTAGGAAGAAAATCAAGAAGTAGAAGAAGAGGAGGAGATTAGAAGTAAGGTTGGAAGACAAAGGGGGATCACTCTGAATTTGGGAAACTTGCAGAACAATGGAGGGAAAGAGTGAGGAGATTGAAAGAAGAACAGAACAGAAAATAACCACAAAGAGGCTAGAAACTATGTTCACATTCATATAAAAACAAGATCAAACAATGAAGGACAAGAGAAAACAAAACAATAGCAATGGCAACAACAAAACTCAAAACCACCACCACAACAACAAAAAACAAACAAGACAGAGAGAGAGTGAAAGAATAAACAAGTCCACTTCTAGGTTTATCTCTAATGTCACCAGTAGACAATATGTGGAGAAGTAGTCCACATCCATGTTAATTTATCCCAGCAGGCCAGCAATAGCTTTTCAGATGGGTAGTGGATAATTTCTGTGAGCCTGCACCTTCTGGCTGAAACCAGACTCATTCCACCTGCAGGTGTTAGTGCACTTTTCCCTTACCTGAGCCCAGCTGGGTGCTCCTAGATGGAGCCAACCAACACTCTGAGTTCTGTGCTCAGTTGGCCCCCCTCCAAGTGGCTCCCAGCCAATTGGTCTCTCCCATGCAGGACTACAGAGCCCTCTACACTCAGTGCCAGTTAGTGCAACCCTTCACATCCACTGCTCCCCTCCATGGCTGTCTCTCTCCATAGAGGCCTTGGCAGTCACCAGAAGATATCACGTGTCCACAGGTTTGAATCACTCCTCTCACACAGCGAGTCCCGTCTCAGGGAGAAGGCACCACTGGCTACCTCTTTCTTCTTCATTGAAGTTTCTCTCTTTAGTCTCTCTGTGTGCTTCAATTCTTGCTTCATATTCTTTCTGGGTCCAGGGGACCAACATCCCTTATTCTTGTCTTCCTTGTATTGCTATATGCCAGCATCTGCACAGCAACTCTCAGAGAGGTTCTTTCTCTGCTGCTTACCACTCTGCCATTTTGGTGTTTCATCCTTTTCAAATATTTTAACCAATTTCTCATTGAGATATTTGCTTTCTTATAACTGAATTCTGAAAGATCTTTATGTATTCTCCACACAACATTATTGACTGATATATGTGCTGTGAATATAGTCTACCAATCTTGACTTGGCTTTTTGTTAAGGGTGTCTTTGGAGAACAGAAGCTTTTAATTTTGCATAAGCAACAAATAAGCCAAAATATACATTTTTTTTAAATTTTAAAAATTAAAAAACACTGACAAAACAACAATGGAGACAAAATCAAAACAACACAAAAACATCAAAAATGATACATGACCTCAAAACAAAATGTTAGAAATTCACAATAGTTGCTATATTATATGCCGTTATCTTCAATAAAGCAATTTTTAATTATACAAATACAGATATTTTCTACCAGGAGTCTTATATTTTTGGGTTTTATATTTAGATATGTAATCTAATTTCAGTTGACTTTTATCTGTGATGCAAGGTAAAGGAAGATGCTTCCATGTTCTCTATACCTACACATGTTTTTTCAACATTCATTCTTTTCAACATTCTCTTGACACCTTCAACAAAAATCAGTTCATGTTTGTCTATTTTTCTGAACTACCTTTTCTAAAAGTTCTTTTGATCTATCTTTATCTTCTAAACTATCTTACTAGAGTGGTTTTGTAGTACACCTTGAGGTCAAGTAGTGTAAACCTTCTAAATTTCTTTTTTAGACTCTTTTGGTTATCTTTATTCCTGTGCATTTCCACATAGATTTTTAAAATCTACTTGTCATTTTTGACAAAAGTAGTCTGCTAGAATTTTGCTTGGATTTACATTGAGTCAATACATGAGTTTTCAAAAACAAATGTTACATTAATATTAAATTTGGCCAGTTAGTTTTTGACAATCCCACTGTATTAATTAATGTAAGAAAGAAAGGATTTTTTTTTTTTAAAAAATGGTTCTGGAAAAAATGGATATGCATATGAAATGTATTTTTTTCCAGTTTTGCTTCATCTACTATGAAAATACATAATACTTTCCCCTTCCAAAGCTTCAGGAAAATTCAGAGCCTTTTCAGGGATTGTCCTCTTTTCAAGAGGGTCTGGTATCACCTGGTGGAAGAAACAAGTCTTGTGATGTCAAGACTCCTGATAATTATTTCCACATGAATAAAAATAACTTCTGTCTTTAACTTTTTCCGCACCCTGAAATTCAAATCATTATACATTTAAACACAAAACC
Source organism: Chinchilla lanigera (assembly GCF_000276665.1). Lineage (NCBI taxonomy): Eukaryota > Metazoa > Chordata > Mammalia > Rodentia > Chinchillidae > Chinchilla > Chinchilla lanigera. The sequence goes on along the minus strand of NW_004955427.1, from coordinate 16,860,099 downwards.
ATGAAGTTCTTGAGGAAAATATAAAAGAATAAATTTAAAAACCAAGAAAAAAAAAAAAAGAAAGCAAAGGGGCTAGGGATTTAGCTGAGGGGCAAAGGCGCCTGCCTGGCAAGCGCAAGGTCGTGAGTTCGGTTCCCGGTACCGGAGAAAAACCAAAAAAAAAAAAGAATAAATTTATCTATGGAAGGCAAATACTTTTTAGACTGAACCTCACAAAGTACTAACCATGAAAGGGAACAAAAATCTGGTAAATTGACCAGGCATCAGAGTGCATGCTTGTAATCCCAGACCTCTGACAGGTTAAAGCAGAAAGATCACTGTGAGTTCAAGACCAGCCTGTACTACATAGCGGCTTTGAGGCAAGCCTGAGCTATATGGCAAAACCCTGAAAAGACCAAAACAAGTCTTGTATATTGGAGATCACCAAATTTAAAGATACCTTTCATCAAAACTCACCATAGAGAAAGTGAATAGGTAAGACACAACCTAAAAGAAAATATTCAACATTCACAACTGATAAATAAATTGTACCAAGAATATGGAATGTTTCCTCAAAATCATTATTTTTTTAAAAATTTAATTAAAAATAAGCAAAAGTATTGAGCCATTTACAAAGATATATGAATGTGCAGTAACCAAGTAAATAGGTGCTTAACCCCAGTACGTATTCTGGAAATTCAAATTGGAAATCAAACTGAAACCTCAGTGAGAATCTCAACTGAAATCTCAATGAGACCCCACTATACATCCATGTAAATGGTTAAAATTAAAGAAAAACATGATAGTATAAAATGTTTGCGGATGTGAAGTAAGGAATCTCATGTGCTGGCAAATGTAAAATGACACAACCATTTTTGAAAACTGTTTGGTTGTTCCTTTTAAAGTGGAATATTCCTCTATCCTAGACTGCACTTTTAATTCTTATCTCTGTCTCCTATTATAAACCCTGGGCCTTGTTCAGAGGCATAGGTAAACCTGGACGTATCTTTTACATCAGGAGCTGATGAATGTACCTATCTTTTTGTAGTAACCAAGGCTTCTACTAAGATTATAGAAGAGACGACATTAGTACCTCCCTTGAGATTCATGCTAAAATATGCCTAGCTCCTACTTACTTGAGAATACTGCAACTGCTAACATTCTCAACACTTGAGGTGGACTGACTCCAGCTCATTTCAAGCTGCAGCTCAGGAAGACTCCTTTTTTCCACTTATTGCTTCTGTCATGAGAGTCAGGACCAATTAAGTGACCATGAAAGGCAATAAATAGACCTAAAGTAGCTGAAGAAGACAAAGGTTGAAGGAGGAACAGGAGAGTAAGGAACAAGAGATAAAATAAAAAAGACCAATTTGACCTATTAGACAACTATTTACTCATTCTAATAAGATACTTAAGGAAAACAAGAGAAAACAGAAGGCCCTTTTAGTACATGGCCTAATTTTTATTTATATTGTAGTCTGCTGAGCTGAGTACAAGGCATTTTTCTACAGCATTCCCTTGTCTGCAATAGAGGCACTTACTTTTTTTTTCTTTCTTCTTCATGACTTGCACTGTAAAGCTTCATTTTGTTGATTTCTGATTACTTCTCCAGTTTAACAGTGTCATTTCGAATTTAAATACCATCCTCTGGAGTGCTGCCCTCCCTGAACTTTCCTGAGTTTCATTTGCAAGTTTGGGAATAAGCTCTCTATTACTACTTCATGGTTGGAAATACTAAGTATGCCATTTGAAATGCATAATAAAATTCCCTGAACAATTTCAAGGCTTCACAAACATTAAGAGTAATCAAAGCCATATTGTCCTCATGATTTAAGGTTTAGAATTTTTATTTGGTCCAAAGATACCAGACCCTGGTACTATATAAATAGTTATTATAGAATTCTAATAACCAGATAGAAAGCAAAAACTCAGTGCCATTAGCGTAAAGCCAAAGTTAAACAGCCAAAATCACTTTATAATTATAGAACAAGAGTAGAACTATACCTTCAAACAAAATTTACTAAGAGGTGTTTGTTAAATAACAAATCAAAATTGCCAAGCTAAGATTTTACTTTATTGCATCATGTAAACAGTTTTAGGAATTATACCGTATTTAAAATACGTGAAACATTTTAGTTTACATCTGATGTTTAAAATATTTTCTCAATGAGGAACAGGTGTCCACTGCACTTAAACTAGCAGCTCCATTTGTTGAATTTGACAACAGTTTTTAAAGAAAAAGAAGATTGTCTCATTCACCTCCAATTTTGTAGCAATATGCTTAGAGTGTTTATTTTTCCCAGTCTTGCCTCATCTGTTATGAAAACACAAAATATTTTCCCACACTTCCCCTTCAGCATATTTCAGAGCCTATTTAGGCACTGTCTTCTCATCATAAGGATCTACTATACCCTGGTTGAACAGACAAGTCAGGTGGTGCTATTTTTTCTGATCATTATTTCCAATTGTCTAAAACCAGACTCTACAATTTGTTCAAGTGGAAATCTGTGAGTACATTCTTTAAAAAGCAAAGTGCTGATCATTCCTAAATTCTCTTCTACTTATAAACTCTGATTTTTGATTCATTAATCATTATTATCCTGTGTATCAGCAATGCAATGAAATGTGAATCCTTTATATACAAAATACAATCAAAATATTACTCAACAAAAATAAAAAAGATAAAGGATAAAGGATCTGCCAGTCACAGCTTAAAGATTTTTTTTCATTAAATTACCATAGTCGACCCAGTTTATAGAACAAAAAAGTGCACATAGAGAGGTAAAACATCTTTCCTAGTAAGTAAATGACACAGTTGGAGGCCAAAGCTCACCATCTGAGGCTGGAGTCCATATATTTCACCACCATACACTCCATCTTTTGACCTGATAAGTGTGGGTCCTAACAGAGAGCAGGTACATCCAGATATCTTAAAATTTGGAGAACAAGGAGCCTAAGGTAAACAAAGATTTTCAGCATCCTTTTGATCTAAAAGTGTAGCTACCATATCAAAGTTTGTGAACATTTGTGGGAGTATTGCAGGCAAGGCAGACTGGAAGTGTCCAGAGAGAAATATTTATACCCATCTCTTCTGGAGACACATGATTATTATGTGGTAAGTGGCCATAGAGATAAAGTTGTCATTTCATGATTCCAGTAAGTTACATCTGGATTTTTAAAACATCTGCCACAGAGGAAAAAGGCACAGATGAAAGAAAATTAAAGAAATGTCAAAACTCTGTATGCAAAAGTAAGAATGTGCCCCTCTGTCATTGTTGTCAAATATAATTTTATTACTCTATGATTTACTTTGAAATGTAAACTTAATTATCACTGAACAGTGCACAGACTGAGTGTTTGTGTTCCCTCAGATTGAAATGTTGAACTCCTAAACACCCCCATATAATGGTATTTGGAGTTGGAGGCCTGAGGGAGAAAATTAAGCCAGAAGGTTGAAGTCCTCAAGTACAGGATTAATGTACTATAAAAGAGGGCCAAGAAAGTTACCTTGTTCCTTCAGCCAGGTGAGGCTGCAAGCAGGTAGATGTTAGTTTGCCAGAGATGACCCTCACCAGAATCCAACCATCTGGCATTTAACTCTCAGACTTCCATCATCTAGAACTCTGGGAACTAAATTTATGTCATTTATAAGCCACCATACTTGCCTATAATTTTCTGAATGGGCTAAGACAAATAGATATGCTCTAACTAAACAGTTCCCCTCCTGTGGGATGGTTAGGATTTCCTAATTTTTCATCATTCTAGATAAGGAGGCAATGAATACCTTTATATATAAATCTAAATCTATATGAACTTTCATTAGAGTCCCAAAAATGCACTTACTTGATTGAAGACAATAGTCCTTTGTAGGGCTCTGATACACTTTGAAAAATGTACTTTTTGAGCACAGGTTCAGTTTGTTTTCTTCCCACTGAATATGGGATAATAATGTGTGCAGCATTAGCAGTAAGCGCAATTCCTTATGATGCTTTTCAAAAGTTACTTAGCATGAGAAAGTAAAATTCAATGACCAGGCTACTCAGATTTTTGCCAGAAGATGATCCATGAAAATTCACTACAAAACTCTATGTAAACATCTGAGAAACCTATTATTCTTTGCTAAACACTAACCTCATATCTCAAATGGTTTGATATAAAAATTACTTTTTACTATATCTTTAGATATTCGCTGGAAATTTGACCAAGAATTTCACAGCTTCTGGGTAAATACAGGAAGTGTTTGTGTCAATGCTGCTCAGTATTCTCTCTGATGCTCCTAGGAGACTCAGCCTATGGGAAATGTCATATCTTATCATGTCAGCCTTTACGATTGAACATAGTTATGGTACTGTATTGTATAGATTATAAATAATAGGTTAATATAAATGCCATTTATTTATATTTTAATGACAGTACATTTTAAAATATCTTATGAAGTTAGCAATAATATTTCTAAAAAGTTCAATTGTTTTATATTCCTCCATGTTCACGTATGTGGCCTCAGCTTGCAGGGACTAAGTGATTTGCTCTAAATGCTCCAAGTTCCTCCAGATCTCAGTATTTGCCTTCCATAGTTTGTTTTTAAAGTCTAATAATTTATCCCAGAATTTCTCTCAGTAACTATAATACGTGAACTGAAGTAAAATTAAGTTTCATGTCCACAGGGAAGCATGATTGTCTTTGAAACTGAGAAATACTTTTTAAATGAAGATAGCTTAGCTTCTCCAGGTCACCTTTATGTTGTTACAAAGCAGGAAGTTAGTTTTGCCCCCAAAGTTAAAACAACCCTTCTTTTTCCAAATTTAAACTCAGCGCTACCGTAAAAGAGAGTCTGAAGACTGTAGAAAAGTTACATTATTAGACATAGACTTGAATTTCCAAAATGTATTAAGCAGAATACATTCATTTTATGGAGTCTGAAAATTTTTTTTAATGTATGAAAATTCTGATTGAAGAGTATTGGCCACACAATATTGCAAACTAGATCAACCAGTTGCCTTAAATAGGTAAGGATGCCTTGATTCCTAACAACAAAGTATACAGAGGATTCTTTATGGACTGAATATTTGTATTCCCTCCAAGTGAAGACAAGCCCTTTAAAACTGTAATTCAGATTTAATGAACTTATGAGGGTAGGGCAGGCCTTATCTGAAAAGATTTTTATCCTTAAAAGGCTCTCTCTCTCTTTCTCAGTCCCTTCCTCCCTCTCCCTTTCTCCCTCTCCCTCCCCCTCTCCTTGCCTCTCTCCCCCCTCTCTCTCTCTGCACACATGCACCCACACTTTCAGGGAAGGCCATGTGAATACACAACAAAAACGTGACTATCCGTAAGCAGGAAAATGTTCCCCAATAGGAAGTAAATTTTTGGTACCTTGATCATTGACTTCTAGTCTCCAGAACTATAAGACAATAAACTTCTACTGCTGAAGCCACCCAGTCTTTGTATGGCAGCCCTGGAAGATTGAAATGGGAGAGCTATAGGTAAGACTAAGGTTACTCAGAGTAGGTGATTGTGCTATGTCTAATACTTCAGAGTTCCCTTGTTTTTGTATGTTCTTCCTACATAGTTTTATATTCCTTTACAGTTATCTTAAGGGTCTTTTTATTTCTTCTTGAGTAGTGAATAAAAGGAAAGAAATTAACGTTTATTAGACACTTAACATGTGCCAGGCAGCATTTCACATGTGTTTTCTTGTTTAATCCTTAGAAACATCTTGCAACGTAAGTATTATTATTCCAACGATTTTAGTTAAAAGATGAAATAACCTGCCTCCAACCATCACTTAGCCAGTTAATTGACAGATTTAAAATTCAAACATATCATCTTTTGTTTTCTTTCTACAAAGCCACAGACTTTTCATTCTGTGGCATTCAGGGTCTGGTTAGAACCCAGAAACCACTCTATTATTTCAAATAGAAAGAATTGAGTATACTGGGAAGGAAAGAACTGAAAGGTCAAAGCTGATGATGACCCAGCCTGGAAACTAGCACAACTAAGACACGGTGAGCCTTGAATTGGAGGCACTAGGAGAGTTGACAGAACTCCATGGAGCCTCACAGTAGCATTCCCAGTGGAAGCTAGGCGCTCTTACCTGTTCCTTGACAGGGAAACCAAAGGAGAGAGGTTGCCTAAGAGGAGCTAGAGCTGCTGCTATGCACACTGTTGAAATCAGAGAGCTATTTAAATAATTACTCTGGCTTTCCTTTCTTCCTGTCCTCCAGTATTCAATGAGTCATTGCTTCTCATTAGCCAAACTTCTAGGAAACCAGAAAAATGAGGACCTCAGGAAATATGCTGCAGAACAGAGCAGAAAGAGGGCAAATATTGGATGACAGAGCCAGTACAGAAGTGGCGAGGGCAGACTATGTTATGTGGTCACCAAAGGGACAACTCACGTCCATCGGCATGTGGCATCTCTCTCACATCCTAGGAAAGTGTTATTCTTTGTGCTTTTTACACAGTGAGAGGGCCTCACTGCTTGTTTAGACTTTCATTTTATACATTGTAAAACATTGGCTTAACGATAAATTTACTCCCTACAAGGCAAAGAGCAAGTAAATAGCAGAGTCAGGGCTAAATCCAGGAATTCTGAAATCAAGTCCAGCATGCTTTTAATAAAGTGTTCCTTTTCAAATTAAATTGAGTTAAATTGATTCAACTAAAGTGACCATGGTGAAAGATAAATTACAAGTTTCTGAAAGCCCAGCAATATGTTACTGGTACAATACCTGAAGAATATTTCTGGTCAAGCCATTGCATTAAACTCTTCTCTGCCATAAATTACATTTTGGTTTCTGTTTTGTTTTTCTATGTATATTTTAAAATTTCTCTTACCACCAATGGAAACAGAATTATTCTTACCTTATTTTAAAATACTGCTTCACATGCTTAGATATGTCTACTCTCAAACTAATGACTAGCAAACATATTAATGTAAAGTAAAGGGTCACTCTGTAAGCAAACCACATGTAGGCAGCATCAGGAGTTTTTTTTTTTTTCCTAGAATAAATATGATTTAAGTATTGTCCTTGGAGGATCATATTTGAAACTAATCCTCCTCCCCAGTAACTTACGGGTGGTAACCAAAGAAAATCTCTCTAACCCAAGGGGATAAATATATTTATTTTGCCTCATAAAAATTCATAGCAATTTCATTTCACATTCTTGTTATATTTCTCAGTAAATTCAAAAGAGGAAACTGTGCTTCCGTTTTATTCTGAATTTGCCTTGGACAAAGGAAAAGAAAGGAAGACAGATGAAAGTTTATTCTGATCTTTTTCCTTTGTGGTCTCCTAGCCCAACCAGATCACAAAATCTGAAATTGGAGAATGTTAATTATATGGAAATCTAAACATTTTTTCACCTGAGCTAAATTCTGTCTGTTAAAATAAACTCCCAACGTTTAATTCTTACTTCCAACTTCTCTGTATTTTCATTGTCTTCCTATACAAATCAATTCTCTCCTCAAATTATGTTTTAGAGGATAAATAATCTTCAGGAGCAGTCATGCTAGGTTCATTATGCAACTTGATTATGAATTTCCAGTGTCTTCTTCTTTCCAGCAGCTTCTCCCCTACCTTCTTAGACCTTCTCTTCCTTTCTGCGGCATTATTCCATCACTGAGAGTGAGCTTGTGGCACTGTCTCATATCTACATTTTCGGAATGGGAGTTGTTCCGTTTATTGCCCATCATCAGAGGAGTATACCCTGTTCTCCAACCCTTTCTCAGAGTAAATAGTGGTAACTCCATTTACACTCTGACATCAAATGTTTGTCTAAAGAGACTGAATCTATTAGGCCTGTCTTTCACACATTCCAGAGGTCAGAAGTCACACAGTGTGATTTATGTTAATGGCATCTCCAAAGAGTCATGCATCCCACAACCACTGATGTAGACTATAGGCTCCATTTCCACGCCTCATATTTGTGCAAAAGGACTATTTTCCAAGGATGCAAACAACTGAGTCTGAACCAAATAAGTGGGATAATAAGCCAGAATTTATTAAGCTTTGTTCAGATTTCAGGACAATTCTGGCTAATGTCCCTCTGTCTCTACTCCAATATCTAATGTTGAAATTAGTCTAAGGTTCAGATCTCTTCTACCAGGCTTCTTGGAAACCCCCATTTTCTGACCGCATTGAACTTCTCTTTCCTGTTACTTCCAAGGTGTAACATTTCTCTTTGCAATTCATTCCCAAACTTCTTTCAGAATTGTCCTTGTCTGTCCGCTAACTCCTACTGAGCTCACCTACTATCCAGTATTCTACCACATAGAAATATGTACTATGTCTGGGAAGAGAAAGAAGCCTCTCTTATCAGTGATTAAACCATTTCTCATCTAAATAATTACATGACAGTAAAGAGATTGCTGCAAATATATATATAAATATATATATATATATAAATCAGGTGTGAGCATTCACCAAAGCTTATTTTTCATGAGAATCTGCAACAGCAATTTTTATAAATCAAACTTACAAAGTATCTATCCTTTAAATTATTAATAGAAAAGTTAGAATGCATTTACTAGCAAGGTTCCCTGAGCACCTGCCTCCAGTGCAAACAATAATAATTATTCTTTTTTCAGGAAAAAAAATGAAAGAAATAATTAGAATTCATCCTTGAGATGGTTCGTCTAGAACTGCTCGCAGCATTATGCATTATTTTTGCCCTTTCACTCTGCCTTTTCAGTAAAATCATAGAGTATTAAGACTACAGGGAATATCTGGGTCTACTCCAATTTAAGGGCTGTTCTTAGGTCTATAACCCAAGATACAGACTTGGGTCTGTAATCCATAGGCAAACAAATATTTAATAACACAGTGAGTGCTGCACTTCAGTGATTCTGAACCCACAGTATTTTATTATTTACCTTTTCAAAATTGACATAAAATAAGAAGCTTTCTTTTTTAGTTTCTTGACCTGAAAAAAAAAAATGCAATTAAACAGAAGCTTGTAATTATAGCACATTTTTCTCTTGTGTTTTCAGAGCTTCATGGACTGACATTTGTGAGGGTCATGGATCAATCTGTGGAATCAGAAATAGGTCTACCTAATAAATCTTCTCACCATTGTTACCAGCTGCCTAATAATAGTAATTTATTCAAGCTTCCTACCAGGGACTTAACTTCTTTAGTTCTGCAGAAACCATCAAAATTAGTGGCCTTTTAAAGCTCATGAAGGGCTGGGGATATAGCTCAGTGACACAAGCACCTGCCTGGCAAGCACAAAGTTCTGAGTTTGATTCCCAGTGCCCAAAAAAAAAAAAAAAAAGCTCATGAGTGACATCTGCAGCATTCTTTAGAAATTTCCATACTTGTTATGGCTTACCCAATGCCAACTGTATTTTCTGATTGGACACAACACTCTCACAGGTACTTTTACTTTAAAACCATCCTTTTTATGAGATGTTCTTGTTTATTTTGCTTTTTCAGGAACTGGGGTGGGGAAAACCATGCATAATGAAAGGCTTACACTTTCCACAATGCTTCAGGACAAAAGAAAAAAGATGGAATGCAGTGAAGATGCTGGACAAACTTTGCTCACTCATTTCCTATGCAAGTAGCTAATGATGGTTGGTTCATAGCCCAAATTTCTACATCAGTAATAATAAATCATTTTTTATATCAAAGAAATCTCATGTCAATTTATAAGCTGCCCAAACTGCAAAAGTTAAATTTACTGGTTTTGAGTATATATCAAGCACACTGTGGCATTCACAGATTATAAAACCCTAAACTTTTTCCATTACTTTCATGAGTGGCCAGGAGGGAAATAGCCTCCTGTCTCAGGCCAGTGCTCCAGGCATGGCGTTTGTGACCTAGAGCAACAGGAGGAAAGTTCTCCCTTCCTATTGTTGGTTGTTCCTTCTTGTGCTGGGCTCCTTTTTCAAACACAACAGGAAGGAAGAAAGAAAGAAAGAAATCTACAGTGGGGCAGAAGCCTGAAGCTGCAACACAAATAATGATTATTCCCGTCAAGGTTTAGCTGTGGTTGCTAAGTTACTGGTCTGCTCTGAAAAACCTTGAAGTATGGGACACATTAGGAGCTCGTTAGGTCCCAGTGACTTGTGGTAAATGTACAATTTGTCTCTGTGCTAAACACACTTCAAAAATAACAATAAAAAAACCCACACGGCTTAAAATTTGTGACCTCTCTCTTTCCTGTTTTCTGTCTCCTCCCCTTCCCCCAACCTTTCCTAGGCTAGTGTGACTACAAAAGCAATGCTGTTGGAAAAATAAACAGAAACCTTTTGCAAAAGGCTGGAACCAAACATATTAGCTTACAGCCTTTGGCATTTAATGAAGGTGTTCACAGAGAGAACTGCGTGAAGGGGTGAGGAAAATGAAAGGAAGGTTCTATAATAATTGTTTACAATGCAAGCTGCAGGGCCATCAGCTCACTTTCAGAGAGCACCTGCCGTCTGTGTGCCAGGCTGCAAAATGCTGCCAGCAAAAAAAAGGGGCTTGACAGTTATATCTTAAACTGGGATCCATTTTCTGTTTATGTTATTTACATTACATGTCCAATGCATAGGTCTTTGAATAAACCTAGTGACTTCTATTTGAAATTTAAAATTAAGGTATGTGTGAATATCATATTCTTTGCACCTCAAACTTGGTTCTAGTCTCAGTTTCATCAGCCAACCACATTTCCCCAGAGCACTGGGCTTCCCTTCCCCATTTGTGGACTGCAGACACATTTCCACTCATGCTATTAGGGCTGGTTACAACTTCTTGAAATTTCGACAAGATGTGCTACTAGGAACAAGCTAGCGGAGAAGGTGTGGTTGGGAGGGAAAAGGGTAAGGAAAGTCAGGGGTAGTAGTGGGTGCCAGAAATAAAAGTGAGAAGCAGAAAATGCCAGAAACTCTCTTCAGGCAGTCTTTAGCTGTTGTAAATCTAGAAAACTGCAAGGATAGGAATTAGCCAGTGTGGGCGTTCCTGTGACTACTGAAATAAATGTAACAAGACTCCAGCAGTATGTGGGAAGTAGGCTCTAAGACCTAAAGGTGAAAGTACAAACAACAATCACTCACATTTCCTGTGCTAACTTCATAAATCTATATTAATCCTAAACCATGTTGACCTGCAATCTGAGATAAAAGATACCATTTGGCTCTTACAGAATTTCCTACGATGCTTAGATCTGAGCTGCTTCAAAAGGAAAATCTTTTTTGCTCTTGCGCCAATAACTAATCAAAATTCATATGGCATTAGAATTTTCCATTAACATAGTGCTAGATGAATTCTTTCTGCATTATTTACACACATATACATGTATATGTACATACATACATTTATCTTTTCTGTTCCCAATTACATTTTTTAGGAGGTAATATACAGCCACTGAAACCCCTTCACTTTTCTCCACTTTTTCTAAAGTCTTGTATTCTCACAAAACATGTTTGTAATTCTCTTCAGCTATTCAGATTCCAAATTATTTTTCCCATTGCCCTACATTTCTTTAAAAAGCATGGCTTCATCTATGATACGTTATGTTAACCAAATTATCACATGACAAAAATGAACTTGCACATCAATCTCCTATTCTTCATAGTGAGGGATAAATCAAAACAGAACTAAATAGAACAGAGTTGTCTTGTTTCTCACTATCTATAGGAGTTTGGTTCCAGGACTCCCTCAGGAATCAGGATTTTGGTATCCGTGAATGCTCGAGTACTCTCTATAAAATGGCATAAAGGATTTGCATAGAATCCATGTGCATCTTTCTGTATACTCTAAATCATCTCTAAATTACAATACAGTGCAAGTGCTAGATAAAAAGTTGCTATATTGTATTGTTTAGGGAATAATCACCCTCCCCAGAAAAATATCTATATTAGCTCAGCACAGGCATATTTTTTCTATATATTTTAAATTCAAATTGGTTGAATTCATGGAAACAAACCCATACTGAGCTTTGAATGGTCAGTCTTCATACTTGGGAAAGTGGAAGATGTCATGTTCATCAAAAACAGATCTAATTTCTTTCTCCTGCAGCTACCCCTGTTATTGCAATGTGATATTTCCATAAATTGTGTTTTATTTCTGGTTTTAAGACTTAGCCACTTTTACAATGGACTGAAGTGCTCTTTCATATTTAGCTGCCCCATGCATTCTATATTCTGTTAATAAATGCTGCTGCCTAGCCACAGACATAAACATGCAACTGAGGTTCACTTGTCAAGGGCTACTATTCAGGCAAAGTCAGCCAGAATTCCTTCTGGAAGTGATACACAGAAGAAAGAATTTCCTTCATTTGGACTGGGTAGATTAAATAGAGAGGAAAGGATTTTGTATCTCATAATTAGCATTTTAGAGAAAGATTTTAAATCAACATGAAGCCCATCAGGGCCAAGCAGATTGAAAGAGTGAGAGTTGAGCAGCATGAGAGTTGATAGCAGAGAATCTGGACAGCAGAATCTGAAGTCCTGACTTCATCAGCTCTTTACCCTGCCTCCTCAGTTTCTTACTTCTGCATCCCCATGAGCACGAAGATGTTCATGCTACCATAGTGTTTTCTTTCATCTGAAAACCCAAATAAAAAATACTTTAATTTTGCAGAGCCTGTAACCATTAGCCCATTTCCTACAAACTCCTCAAAAGAGATATCTGTAGTCACTGGCGCCAATTCTATGAGTCTGTTTTCCACTTGTGTAAGTTTTGGTAGTTATCTTTGGTTCATCAAAAAAATACATGTAGCACATTTTACATTAGAAAGCACATAATATGTCAATTTAAGAAGTGCAACATGAGGCCCTCGGAGCCGGCCGAGCAGGCTCCCCCAGCCCCCCGCGCCTTGCGCCCAGGCAGCCAGTTCTCCGGGAGCGGCAGGGCTCCTGGGTCCGAGTGTGGGCCGGACTCATACC
>NW_004955427.1:16800309-16840924 GCF_000276665.1 Chinchilla lanigera | reverse complement strand
AAAGAAGTGCAACATTACCAGTTCTGTTCCATCAGACTCTATATTCCTATTCCATTCCATTGCTTCTCTGGAAAAAAGATAACCATGATCTCAAATTCTGTCCATATAATTCTTACCCCTTTTAATTACTAATAGTTCTCACTCTGTTCTCCCGCTTACCAATTTCATAAACAATATACAGTCTACCTTGAATGATTCTACTCACGCTTTTGTTTGTGTCTTGTGCTAGACACCAGTGATTCATCTCCACATTGCTAAATCCAATAGTAAATTCTTAGTTGTTAATAGCTGTGTCTTAGTTACTTTTCTCATTGCTGGGACAAAACGCCTGACACCCACACATTAAATGAGGAAAGTCTATGGTAGCTTAGTTGGTAAAGGTTTCAGTCCATAGTCAGCTGGTTCCAAGGCAGAGTGACGTGGAAGAGGGACATCACAGAGGAGAAACAGTCTATGGTACAACAGTCTATGGTAGGCAAAAGGCAATGTGCAGCAAATAGCCAGCCTACCTTTCCTTTTCTTGCTATCTAGGCTACCAGCATTTTGAGTAGTGCTGCCCAGAGCTATACTAATTCTAATCAGTGGATTAACTTAGTACCACATGCCCTTAATCACAGTATCACATGCCCTATACTGCTAGTTATGAAAATCACCACCTATACCTGCATGAGGTTTTAGGGGAACATCTAGACACAAGCCATAACATTCTGCCCCTGGCCTCTAACAGTCTCATGCACATCCTTTTATGTAAAAGGTGTTTGATCCATCTCTAAGAGTTTCCAAATTCCTAACAGTTTCAGCATTGCTGAAAAGCCCAGGTCCTATGTTGCCTCTGAAATTTGAGGCAAACTCTTGGCTGTGAGCTCCTGTGCAAATGAAAAGGAAGTTAAACACTTTCAACATACAACGGCACAAGGTAAACATTATATTTCAAATAGGGGGATAGAAAGGAATGGGACCAAAACAAGACCAAAATCCAGCAGGGTAAGCATTAAATTTTGTAATTCCGTGTCCAGAATGCAGTACAATCTGTCACAAGATGTGAACTCTAAAGGGCTGGGGTGACTCCATTTTTATGGCACTTCCAGTGATTGTAGCTCCTCTGAATTCTTTCTTGGGTTATCTCTGCTTATTCCTTGTGACTCTCCTTAAACAATCCATGTTCCTGGCTTCTCGAACCTTCTGCAGTCTTGACTGCACCACTGGTTTCATACACAAAGCTTCCCATACTTCCGTCTTGCGGGCATACTGCCTTCTCAACCCCACAACTCTTGCATTCTGCATGTACCCAAATCCACATGGATAGTCCCAAGGTCTGCTACCAGCAGGAGCAATGTCCAGGCTGTCGTTCCTCTTGGCTGTAGAGGTCAAGTGCCTGGATTACGAGCACTCGCAACGCAGTCCCAAGGAGCAAATTCTCTAAACTGCTGCCATTCTGGAAAATGGTTCTGAGGTTCTCTTCTCAAAGCAGTCTTTCATTTTTGCAGTAGTGTCCTCCTGTTTCTTGTGATATTCGTGGGCCATTTTTCTTATTATCCTATTCCTTTTCAGCAACCAAGTTCTCCGCTGCTCCTTCTTTGCAGGCTACACCTATACCAGATCTTCCTTTCTGGCCAAACTCAAAACATTTTATGTCATTCTTCTGAGCCCTTTGCTCTTCATTCTCAATATAGATCTAGCTAAGACCCCTAAAAGCACTCATGCCGCTGCCTCAACATTAGACTGCCTTGAAATTTCTTTCACCGGATTAATGAGTCCACCACAGTTAGTCTCAGGCATTCTTTGGACAAGAGCAAAATGCAGATAAATTTCCTGCCAAAGCATAAAACACATGGTCTGGAGTCTAACAGCCAATGCAGTCCTTCCCAACAGAAACCCTGAGCCTTGTCTTCACTGGGAGCATTTCTATCAGCATTCTGGTCTTCTGAGCTCTGACCAGAATCTCCCATCAAGTTCAGCTTACAGCACTCTAGGGCTGTTTTTTCAGCCAACATCTCCAAACATTTTCAAACTCTTTCTCCAAGCCAGTTCTCACAGCTCCTGAACCACATGGTCAGGTAGTGACAAGCAACAACCACACTTCCTAGGTTCCAAATTCTTAGTTACTTTTCTCTTTACTAGCACAAATTTCTCAACATCCAAACTTAAAGAAGGAAAGGTTTATTTTAGCTCACAGTTTGAGAGAGATGTCAGTCCATAATCAGCTGGCTCAAAGACAAAGTTGCAAAGCAGAGGGGTGTGGCAGCAGAGCAATAGTCCATTTCATGGCAGGCAGAAGGCAGCAAGCAGCACAGAACAGCAAGCCTGCTTTCTGTCTCTCCTTTTATATTCCATCCAGGTTATAAATTCATTGATTGGTGTCACCCACACACAGCGTAGGGCTTCCGTTATCCCCTCCCAGAACTATGCTAATTCCAATCAGTGAACTAATTCAGTACCACATACCCTTAATCTCAACATCACATGCCCTAGATCCAGCCAGCTATGAAAAGCCCCATCTATGAGCACATGAGGCCTTTTGGGGGACATCTCGATATGAGCACGACAGTCTAGATCTATCAGAAGCACTTAACACACTTCATTACTGCATCTCTTTTGAACATCTTTCTTGGTCTCTGGGGAACCATGCAATACTTACCTCATTTGATTTTCTGATTAACTTAATCAGTGATCCTTTTCAGTCCCATGGGCTGGATATCCTTCATTTTTCTAAACTCTGTAAATGTTGGAGAGAAGTAGGGCTTAGACTTTCCCTCTTAATTATCTATAGTCACTTCCTGGCTGATCTCATTTGGGCTACATCTGTAGAGCAGTTTGAAAAAGTGTACCATCAGCAGGAAACTCAGCTCTGTAGTCTACTTTGTTTGTACAAAGGACAAACAGTCTTTGTGTTCGAAAGTCTCACTTGGACTTTCTGATCTTTTATTTCCTTACTTTTGCTTGGTCTTTCTATTTCGGTAAATGGTAACTTCATTTTTCCAGTTGCTCAATCTGAAACCTCTGAAACAAAAAGGACTCCTCTATTTCTTTTACACTTACATTCTAGCCACCAGCAATCCTATTTTCCCTATCTCAAAACGAACCCAGAATCTAATATCTTTTACCATTCTATTGTCATCATCCAGGTACAAACTGCCATGTTCTTTATGCTGGACTACTGCAATGACAAAATTTCTTTTTTTTTTTTCCTCTTTGCCATTTTTTTGGTCTTTTTCCACATAGCAGCCAGAGAGAAAAGGTGATCTTTGAAAAATTAAATCAGAACATCTTTGCTACAAACCCTTCAGTGGCTTCTGATCTTGCTTAGATTAGGCACTAGAATCCTTACCATATCTTGGGATGCCTTTTGTGGTTCTGTCACAGCCCTATGTCTGACTTTGTCTCCTATACTATTCCTCTCATTTCCTCTCTTCTCATTACTATGGCCATCTCATTTCTCAAAACTGTGAAACCTTTTTATGCTCTTGGATCCTACAATCCCTTCCACATGACAGAGCCTATCTATGCCGCAGCATAGGACTCTCCTTCCTTTCATTAACATCTCTGAATTAATGTCATTTTGTCTCAGAAGCTTGTGTGATGACCCTTTTTCAGGAATCACTCTCTTCTTTTCACCCTGTAGTATTTTATTGCACTCATGAACTTCTAGTATCTATATATATGAATATACATATATTCATATTATTTGTATATAATACTTGTATGAGGGCCGGGGATATAGCTCAGTGGTACAGCGCTTGCCTAGCAAGCACAAGGTCCAGAGTTCAATTCCTGGCACCAAAAACAAAAGAAATGCTTATATGCTATTTGTTGATTTCATAATACAGGGTTCTCAGTCCTGGAAGTATTAGAATTTTATGCTGGATAATTCTGTGTCATGGTAGTCTTCTTATATATTGTACGATATTTGCAGTGTTTCTCTCTCTGTACACTAGACACTAGGAGAAACACTTGGGACAATTAAACATAACTCCAGACAATGACAAAAGCCTTGATAGGAGAAAATCATGCCCTTCTGAGAAAGAGTACTGTGATTAAGCTTTGGGGATGCAAAGGCTTTTTATACATATTGTTGATTGCTGTATGAACTACACATAGGAAGTGCTCAGAGATATTCTTTAAGCGAATGGAACAATTATTCTGAGTCATCACAATATTTTTTCAATTAACTTAAAACAATAAAGATCCTCCTTCTGTAATTTTGTTTGAAATCATTTCCTTTGTCTTATGAATGAAAACTTTGACAGAATACTTGGAAAATATAAAAAAAAAACAAACATAAAGAAGTAAATTTTCAGAATAACAAAGATCACTTTTTAAATACATTCTTATGTTAATGCACCCCAAATATGTAGCCTTGAAATTACATTTCAAAAGGGTAGATATTTTTTATTTTAAAATAACTGGGTCTCAAATGTTTACTATTCTGATGCTCAGAAATGTTACTTATTACACTTAGTATGATTCTGTTGGTAACCGAATATCAGATGTTTCTTTGAGTTCAAATATTACAAAACAGTCTCTCTTCCATTTTTTATCTAACCCTTTATACAGCATTGATATAGCATAGCCCCTCTGCAGTAATCTTTGGAGAAACATTTGTGACTAAGTCAGCAACTTTGCTTTGGAGGGGTTTGTAGTTCACTGAAAGAGACATGAAAGGGATAGTCGGGGCTGGGGATTTAGCTCAGTGGCAAAGCGCCTGCCTGGCAAGCGCAAGATCATGAGTTCGGTTCCCGGTACCGGAGAAAAACCAAAAAAAAAAAAAAAAAAAAAAAAAAAAAAAGAAAGGGATAGTCAGATTAAACTGTGGGAACGTTGTCTGTAATGGTGGAGTTTATATCTATCTTTATACCAATCTATAACTGCAAGCACAGAGCAAAAAGCAGTTAACTACACCTGACAAGCTGGACAGAAATGTTCAGAGAGGTGATATTTGCCGTGGGGTTTTGAACAATGAATAGCAGGTTGATGAATAGGTGTTTACCTGAAAGGTAAAGGAATGAAGACTGTTCCTAGCAGAGAGATCAACCTGTGAAAGGCTTGGAGGTGGAATATAATTTGATACATAAAGAGAATCCTGAGGGACTGTGTGACTGCGGTGCACAAGGTATAAGGAGAACACACGGGAAAAGAAAAGTGAGAGATAAGTGAGTCTGGGTCACAAAGGTCTTTATATCACATGAAGATGTATGGACTTGTCAGTGATATACCTCAGTGGCACATCGCCTGCCCAGCAAGCACAAGGCCCTGAGTTTGATTCCCAGTACCACACAAGAAAACGATGTATGGACTTTACCCTTTTTATAGGTTGCTCTACCCTACTTTGTAGAGAAGAGGAGTGCTCAGTCTTGTCCTTAGAATGACCACTTTTTATCTCTGTGGTTTATATATGGTGGACAAAGACACAAAATGATAAGTATTGCACTAATGGTCTGCCATAATATTCTAAGGAAGGACAATATAAACTGAACCTGACCAGGAAAAACAGGCACCTCTGGGTGAGTATGTGACATTTACATAAGCTAGTACATGAGTCTAGGTGACTGACAACAATGTAAAAGAAGAAAGTGTAAGTGATGGCCCTGTGGATCCTACCTTGTGCAATCAGGGTGGAGGAACTGTTCTGGTAGTGTCCAGATGAGCAAAGAGAGAGATCCCAGCATAGTCAGAGTAATGTCTGGTGTTCAGACTCTTTTTTAAACTTCGTAGTTATTTTTATTTTTATTTTTTTAGTTACCATGAATACAATCACATTTACTCAGACAGGACATTCAGGTGGAGTAGGAAAAATATTAAACATTATCTGGATTAACTCTGCACTAATGTCATGTTTTTAAAAAGACAGTACTGCTTTGAAATCTTGTTGCTGAAATCACAAAGCAGAGTCTTAAAGTATCAACCGTCTCAGGCTCAATCCTTTTAAAGAAATGACTACTGGCTTTCCATGTTTATGAACTCGTTCATGGACAGTCACGGCAACTTATTTTTCTGGCTTCAGCCCATCTCGAAGAGTTCTCCACTTTTATGTGCATCTCGCTCAAAACAAATTACATGTGTGACTTGGCAAGCCTTAGGTGTGAGCCTGTTAGTGAGTTAACACTGCCACCTAGCATCGGAGAGGGATCTTCCTCTGCCTTCTAACAAGCGAATCCCGCTCTCTCCTACCCAGGTCTAGGAGCCAGAACTCCTGCCTTGAAAAGAGCTTGTTTACGATTCATTAGCCTTGCAGGTGAAAAGCCCCTCGTTTTTACATCAACATTTCCTCATGCTGTGCTAAATGTTTGGAGAGTCCATCACTGGGATGTACAGGAGAGGAGTCAGGACAACTGTGTGTTTGTGTGTGTGTTTGTGCTGTGCATATACGCATGCTCCACTTCAGAGAAAGGGAGAAGAAAAGGGAGACAGGGAGCTGGGAGAGGAGAGAGAAAGCAGGCAGCAGGGCCTGGGAAGCAGAGGGCAAAACGTCACCAAAAACTGCAATAGTTGGCGTGGAAGTGGTAGGGCAAGAAGGCAGGGAAAAGTGGAGGGAGACGGCAAGGGGGAACAATTGTACAGGCAGTGTCATAGTTACTTTGTTCTTGTTGCAGAGATAAAATACCAGATGCACAGGAGTAAGGAAGGAAAGGTTTATTTATCTCAGAATTTGTGGAGGTTTTGGTCCAAACTCGGCTGGCCTCAAGGCAGGAGGTACATGGCAGAGGGCAACAGTTCATGGTGGCAGAAAACAGCAAAAGCAGCAAGAGCAAAAGGGGAGCAGCAACTGAAAGCAAGACTCTTTCCCTTCCTTGTATTGTACGTAAGCTACCTGTCCCAGGGTGAGTGTAGCACTCACACCCATAATCCCAGCACTGGACCATGAATCAATCATGAAGCCCACCCCATGACTGCATGAGGGTTTGGGGGGACATCCAGACACAAACCATAATAGGCAGGTAGATGAAAGAAAATGTAAATATGTGAGTCTTCTTGTTCCTTTTCTTTCTTCTCGCCTTCTCCCCTGTCCCCTCCTCCTTCCTCTCTCTTCCCGCCTCCTCCTCCTTCTCTACCTTCTCCTTTTCCTTCTATCTCACAACAAGTTTACTAGACTTACTACCTGGAACTAGCATTCTTTGGTCAACACCAGATATTTTCTGATTTACACTACTTGGATTTGAACATAGGTTTGTGTGTTTTATTAATTTTATGAATATAACGCACAAATGCAAGACAGACAAGAATTCAGGTTCTGTTATTAACCATCTAAAGGAACTTGGGTGTCTGTGCCCCAAGATGAAAATACCTGTTTCCATTATTTCATAGAGATCATAGAAATATGCCTCTCATGTATATAAGTGTCTTTCAAAGACTCTTCAAAGAGCAGCTCTTACTCAAGCTGGGATTGAGAACATTCTTTCTCTCTGTTGTCCTCTGCCAGGACAATTTGCTGTTCACAAATCTTTAAAAGTTTACTTTAGGGAAATGCTTATCCATCCAAAAGAAAGTGCCCACATCCTGGTTCCTATAGCATGTGTAATAACTCACCACTAAATCCCTAATTTTTTATTGTCTAATTTTTCTATCTTTTAGTTTATCATCTCTCTCTTGCCTTTTTCCTTTTTTTTTTCTTCTTTCTACACTTTCTCCAAGGTAAACAACCTATCACTTCAATCACCTAATGTTCCTGTGTCCCATTGGTCAAGGTGTGTGTATTTGTGAGCATGGGTTTGTGTTTGTCTCAGACAACGATGAAGGAAGAAAACTTGACAATTCTGGTTGTAAAAGTCTATTCACTCTGCAGTTGCTGTTCCCTGCACTGACCCTTCCTTCTGTTTCTCTTCCTAGCACTGCGCTTGGCTCTTTTATCTGTCCCCATGGGATAATGTTCTTGTACTGTCCCACCAAGCTAGCTTAGCACTCAGTTCTCCTCAAGCTTGAGAAATCAATTAACAACATAAAGCATAGCCCAGTCCTTTTTGTCAAGCTCTTTCTCCCTGTTCCATTGGCTTCTGCTTTGAACAGGCTCGTGCGAATTGTGTTGACTTCATAAAAATAGCATTTAATCAAGTTTCTGTCTTGGCCAAGAATCAATCCTCTCATCTTGTTGAGCCAGGGAGCACTCAGAAGCAGAAGTGTGTGTCCCCATGCTTATTGCCCTGTTGTGTGACCTTCATCTTGCTGCACAAGAAGCAAGCTTCCCTGCACACTGGCCTTCCTCCTAGAGCTGTAATCTCTGTGTGAAAATTTCACACAAATTCAACGTCCTACAACTGGGGCTGCAGCCAGACCAGCTGGCAGCACAGTCCCAACAGGCAGCATAACAGTAAGAATTAAAATCATTCATCTTCTTTCCTTCCATTGGCAGCCAAGAGGAAACTGGGTGGAAAGGTTATGAATTGCAGCATGTCCACGGAGACCACAAGAAAAGGAAAGAAAGTTGGGGATTTAGGAAGGTACAGAGATAGTGACACAGGTTAAGATGTGGAACAGGGTTCTCTACTTTTTAGTATGGCAGTTTTGCACTTGTACAACTTATATTTCATTCACATTAGTGGATGAAATGATTCTAGTCTGGTATAGAGCAAGATGCTTGCTGAACAGTGATATGTGAATTTAACCCTTTATTAAATGACTTAGACCAGTGATGGTGAAACTTACAGAGTTTTCAGTGGTAACAAACAACTCACTGGAGCGGGAGTGCCACAGGTCCTCCACCAGTGACTTGAACTGTTTTTGGCATTGACAGAATATTGTGATTTATGGATGATTTTAAGAAGTATATTTTAAGGCTGGGGATATAGCTCAGGGGCACAGCACTCGCCCTGCAAACATGAAGTCATGAGTTTGTTTCCTGGTACCACCAAAGGAAAAAAGAAGTATATTTTTAAGAGTTCTTGAGAAAATCTACTGATTTAAATTACAGTTTCAAATTTTTAAAGACATTTTTAGCATTATGGATTTTAGGGGGTATATACAACTACCCTTTATCTCTTATCCTCCTTCCACCCCCAGTATTCTTGAAATTCTGAACCTTTTATGTCTCGGTGCCTATGAAATGCTCAGACAATAAAGTGTTTACAGATGAGCTCCAGTCAGTGAAGTGTGTGTCTTTTATCAAAAGAGATTGCTACTCAGAGCTGGAAATTTACAACAGACTCCATCAGGAAGGCGAACGCAAGTCACACAAGCCATACAACTTCTCATATTGAATTACTCCAATGAACCATTTAGAATGATTGGGACCTGAAGGCAAAACAGAATTCACAGGGAAAAGTTTCTAAGATTATTCTGAATATGATGGTAAAATCAACAGTTAAATCATTGCCTCACCCCTCAACCTCATCCAGTTTTCAGTATTTCAAGTGTTTATTTTGGAGTCTATTTTTCTTATGTATTTTTTAAACTCTTTTAAGGAGGGCAGCTGTAAATATAGAACATGGAATTGGGCATAATTCCAACATCAGAGTTCAATAGTGGGTTCTTTATTCTAGCCTCTCAATGCTCTGGAGCTTCATTTTCCTGATCTGTGAAACGGAAGGAGTGTGCTCACAAATGGTAGTTACAAATGAAATTATAGATATTTATGCTTTCTTCTACAGTTTCCATACATTCCTTACACCAACCTTATCAACTATAACATATGCACACATAGCACTTTTTAAATGCAGATGGCAGTCTTTACAGCTGTAGCGTGAAGGTAGTATTTATCTCAGAATTTCTATAGCTTTGATTACCTAAATACCCTATTAGGAAAATTGGGCTAAGAAAAAACAGTAACTACCAAGATCTTCTCATAGTTACACTGGATATTGAAACTCGAGAAATGTATTAAGCAGCTTTCCATTCTAATACAGAAAACAGAAATTGAATATAAAATGTTTGTATCTGTTTTTCAGTCCTTTGCCATGACATTTGCAAACAGTAATTCTCTGATGTAGGAAGATGTATCAGACGTGGCTTATGATCCACTTTGGATGCAAATCTTCTTGCATTCAGGCTGGCATAGAGTAAGACTATTTATTATTCCTGAGTGTCACACTTTTCACAAGTGTTACATGCAGTGATCCTGACCATCTTTGGTCCACAGATAATAACAATGTCTCCCTCTAGAACGAAAGGCAGAGCCAGGGATAATACAGACACTGCTATGCTATGCTTCAGGGCCAAGGTCAGGCAGGCTTCCTACCTATTATAAAATATTGGAGTTTCTTATTCAAGTTATTGCCCTAAAATTCAGCCTACTATGTGTTCAAGTTGGCCCTTTTCAAGCCAACTTTTGGCATCTGGGCTTAAGGAACTGTGCAAATGACGCTACTCTGATTCATATTATTAATGTAAGTAGCACAGTCCTTTCTTGTCCAGGAAGTATTCCCTGGCTTCTGCTAACATGAAAATGAGGCAAGATTATGTGTTAGCTGCCAAACAGAGCAAAATCTCTGACGTTTTACAATTCTTGATAGGCAGCAGCTTGCACTTCTCCCTTTGTCCTTGATTGAGGTCTTGTTAACTGCGACTATCACCATTATAGACTGATGAGCTCCATGCAGCGTTCGCTAAGAGTGCTCACTTTGCCAGCTTATGGTCTCAACTGGACCTAGAGAGGCAACTGCTTGGATGGCCCATGTGATACAATCCAGAAGTGCAGCAGAGTTAATGCCCCATGCTGTGAGCTTTGTTGGAAGGGAGGGAACTTACAGGTAAATTCATCCCTTTGCCTCTGAGACAGTCTCCTCTGACATGCACTCTTCTGTTACACCATTCTACGACTGAGCGCATGGCCATCTTACTAATGTTACACTTTATATTTGTTCTTTCCTTTCATCATTGTTTCTTTTCCCTCATTTCTCCTCACTGTGATTAGGCCTCCACAAGCAGTAGTATAGAAAATTTTGCCATAGACTCTGTTTCCTAAAGAATAACCATTAAGACAGATGTTTAGGATGCTTGCACCCTAATGCCTAGAACTTTATATTCAAGTAACTATGAAACAAAACTGTGTACATGGAGAGCAAAATGTGTGCAAACTGGTTGGCTCTGTATGTGAGTTCTGTAGACTTGAGGACTGACAGGGCACAGTTTGCAGACAGCCTTCCCTCAGACAAATCAGTGGAGAGGCCGTGACATAAAGGCTGTTATCATTGGCTTCCTAGACCGAAGAGCAACGGCAAATGTACGCTTAGTTGATAACTCCTTGCAGCTGCATAAATCAAGACTTGATACATTAACATTGTTATTATGATAGTGCTTCATGTTCCAAGAATGTGACCAATGTGATAAGGAGGTGACATAAACTGCTGACTTATTTGGGAGAAATGGTTGATTCTGGAATCTAGACTGATCCAGATAACATGGTTTTAGGACTGTATTCATGTTATCTTTGACCCTTTTGATGGTTGAACATGACTGTCCCAGAAGTAGGTGATTAGAAGAGGAAGAAGAGATTTTATACTGCACAGGGTTTAAAAGAAGGACTTGATGTTTGATAGATGTGGGTTCAACTACCGCCTTTACCACATCCTAGCTAAGAGCTGATACTTGACAAACACTGTCAGGTGTGTTACAAGTTGAACTATGTCTCCCAAATGTTACTATGTGGAAATCTCAATCTCTTGTACTCAGAATGTGATCTTATTAGAAGTAAGGTAATTTCAGATGTAATTAGTTGGGTTAAATGAGGTAATTAGAGTGAGTTCTAATGCAATATGACTAGATGTCCATTTTTATTTTTTTCTTTAAATCTGTGTGCATTAAGTTTGGTTTTTTTTTTTTGTTTGTTTGTTTGTTTTTTGTGGTTTTTCTCCGGTACCGGGAACCGAACTCACGACCTTGCGCTTGCCAGGCAGGCGCTTTTGCCACTGAGCTAATTCCCCAGCCCCTGTGTGCATTAAGTTTGAATGGTGAGTACATATGGTAGGAGAAGGACAGTGTCTACGTGAAATATTTATTTTCTGCTGCTACCCATAGAATGGTTGCTGCCCATCTGTCCAGTGAGCACCTCTCTCTACCCATTCCCTATCCCTGCAACTGTTCCCCTGCACTCTTGTTGTGCTGATTATATTCTACCTGAGTGTTTTTACTCAAGAATAAACTCAGAGTGCGTGACTAGCCCCCTGGAGGAAGCATAGGAGCCTGCAATTGGCAGGACAAGGTATGTAGGTGCCCTCAACCACAACCAGTCATGCCATTATCCCCAACTTCAGTCTGGTAGAATAGTTTGCTGCCTCTATCACATTGCAGTGAACTTCTGAGAAATCTTCTCTTCACCTTCTCCGTTCCCCAGGGGCAGGATGGAGCTGTGTCCAGAGAAAAAGGAAGGCAGCATCTCCCTCACGTGGGTTGGGACATCAGATACATGATCTCAGCCCCAAACTTTAAATCTCCTTGGAACAAGCAGGGAGGGTATGGTGGGATGTGAAATCAGAAAATGTGGGGGCCCCAGCAGTTCAGACATTTCTGTATCTAATTTCTAACTCCAGGTAACAGGTGGCATTGTCTTTTGAAAAATGGAGGAAGGTGCTTAGGTGAGAGAGAAGAGCTCTTAGTTATTTTGATCCTTTCTCCAGGTCCCTGTCTCATCTGTGTTCATGGTAGAGGTGCTAGAAGGAGTACACATACTTTGCAGCTCTAGAGCTGCCCTGGTGTCCTTATGCAAAGAGGAAATGTGGACACAGAGATACATGCAGGAAGAATGACATATGGAAAGGAGAGCATGGGCCAGAATGATTTTTCAACCAGCCAAAAAGGACAGATTGCTAGAAAACCACCAGAAGCTAGGGGAGGCATAGAGCAGATTCTTCCTCACAGGCCTCAGAGGAAACAGAACTTGCCAACTCCTTGATCTCTGACTGTAACACAGTAAATTAGTAAATTTTTGTGTAAGCTGCCCACTCTGCAGTACTTTGGTACAGTACTTTGTTACTGGAAAACTAAACAACATGCTGTGAACCATGTGAAAAGCTAGGCATTTAGAAGTGAACAAAAGCTATAATGCCAGCTCTCATGAAACTTATGAGCCAATATGACCTAAGAGACAAATAAATAGAGTGTAAGTTATCATGTATTAGGAAAGACACAAAGAATATTCTATGAGAGCAAATTGGTGATATAGTCCAGCGATTGCCGTAGAAGTCAAGAGAGGCTTTCCTCAGGATATAGCTTTCAAGCTGAGACTTAAATGTCTCCCATTCAAAGTTTAAGGATGGGAAGTGAAAGAACAGTTAGTATGTGTGAAAGTGCAGAGAACAAGGAGAGCCTAGAGATGCCAGAAAGTAAAGAAGTGTGTTGGTTTGGGGTTTATTTTGCAAGGGGAACAATATAATACAGGACCCATATTTTATATGATTATTTATAATAGTCACCCAAAGAACGATATACAAAGGAGTGCAGGAAATCTGTCTACACACTAAGACCAAGGAATCCAGCTGAGGGCCTGGATCCCACAACAATGTCCTACATGAGTACAGCTGAATACCTGGAGCTCATAACAATGACTCCCACGAATCCAGCTGGAGGCCCAGAGCCCATGACAACGTCTCATGCAGGCCTGTTTCACTGCTGCAAGACAACATTATTATGTAATCAACAACAAAAGTGCTGAAATTTTTGGAAAGCACAGAGGAGGAAGTAACAGAATACTTTGCAGTTATTTAGGTAAAATGAGCCCAGATGAGAAATACATTTAATAGAAATATTGCAAGGAAAAAAGTGTAAGCATGGCTTATGGTAAGTAGAAGGCAATTAAGGATAAATTGAATTAAAAGGGAATAAAAGACTCAGTCACTTATGTAAACTTCAAACCACAGGAAGTTGAAGAAAGTTCTTTTTGAGACAGGGTCTCACTATGCAGTTCAGGCTGGGCTTGAGCTCACTTTGTAGTCTAGGCTGGTCTTGAACTCACAGTGATCCTCCTGTCTCAACCTCCCAAGTACTTGGATTACAGGCATGCACCACCATGCCAGCAAAGAAAGTTTTTGACTGAGTGGTTCATAATTATACACATGGAACTGGAAGCAAATTTGACTATTTTCTTTCACCCACTGATAGTCAAAGCCTTCATCCTACTGTCTTTCTGCACTCCCTATAATCTCATATTCATGTTAGTTGCATGGCAAGTAACGATTCCAGTATGCGTAAATGATATAGGTATAGACCGCCCCTACATGTGGATGAGTTCAAGTGCAGACAGACCAAAGACTATGGAGGTAATTTAAATATCACATAGAAGAAAGAATATGATTGTCTTCCAACCCCTTGAGCACCAGACTATAAAATGCTGAGATAATCTGAATATAACAATTAATAACTCATAGCCAAGAATATATTTGGAGACAAAAACCACAAATATTGGAAAATATGCCCAATTCTCCAAGGAATGGTTAGCTCTTTCTAAAACTTAACTAGAAAACAATAGTTTCCCAGGTATTAAAATAAAGCTTTTACTAAAGCTTTGCTTTTGGGGGAATATATTTTTTAGCTTACAAGTATCATCTTTGTAAAACTTTCCATGAGCAAACACTACACAGGGGTGCTGAAAAGAAACAAACAAAAACTGTATTTACATTGATGGTATTTTCTTGCAAGGTTTTCCCCTGTTGAAAGGAGCAAGAAATTGTGGTACAGGAAGGCTGATAAGACTCTTCTGAACTTAAAGAGCATTTCATAAGTAATATATATTTTCAAATAAGATGCTGAATATTGGTGGCAGCATGTCATACTCAGAAAATTAGTCACATTTTCCTGGAGAACTGTTAAGTTTGCTACATCAATCTATTTTATGGAAAAATAAATTAATTGTGTTATTGAAGGGCTTGATGAATTGAGCTGGAAATTTATGTTCCTTTTTTTCTGTCATCTCTCACTTTCTATGGTCTCCTTGACACATTCATACCTAGCCATAAGATGAATGTTATATTAACACAATAAAAATGCTATTGAAATTAAAATAGCAATAACTAACATTTGTATTACACTTTATAGCTATTGAGTTTTACTATCACATCTCATTCATTAACTATCTTGTGAGCCAATATTGCTATTATTTGCCTTTTCCTTTTACTATACAAATGCTCAGAAAGTAGCATTGTCTGAGTTACACACCAAATACTGCAACCGGGACTCTAACTTATGAGGCTAGAATTCTATATTTTCTTCTGTAGCTGTTCTAAATTATACCACAAAATTGAATAGTGTTGGTCCCTCCTTTAAGATTGTCCAGGAAGATAACAATATCTCCTTATCTGAGCTATAAGTTGTCACCAGAAAAAAAAAGTTGTAAGTCCTTGATTCACTTGTAATGTAGCAACCTTTGGGTTCTGGAATATTTTGGGTATAGAGAAGAATAGATGAAGTTTTGATTCATTTGGAGGCTGGAGGAGACATCACCATCAGGCATCAAGCATCTTCATTTGCCAATCATTTGTTTCTTATTTTCCCAGGACACAGTTCTATCCCATAGCTGCAATTCTATCCCATCTAGAGTATTCTGATTTGGTAAGTGAATACAATCACAGGGGAAAGGATTAAAGTTCCGTTCCATTCCTTTCATTTGCTGGCTGTATAGACTTGAAAAACTCATTCAGTCATTAATCCTCCATTTTTAATTTGTGTAATTAATGACCACATTTCCTTTATTGGAGATACTCTGTCTTGGATTTGAGGTAATGGGTGTTGAGACTATCATTGGAAATTTATAGTGATTAACAGAATGGAGACATCACTGTTATTTCTGCTATAGGTCTTAGAAATCACCCTATCGTTGTTACTTTCTTTTGAGGAGCCTGCCCTAAAAAGGAGTATGGATTGGCGTTCAGGGTAGCATTATACAGGATTCAAGGAGGCTGTACACCTTCTCCAATGGCCTGCCCATCATCCCTTCTCATAACCCTTTGTCCCGCCGTAATGACAGTGGTAGGCTAAGAACCACAGAAAAGGAGCTGTACTGTTTCATAATTTTTACATGAGTCAGTGTGAGTGCTTTCATGTGATTCAGTAATTCCTCATTACTGTAAAAGCATCCCTGGAAATTTCAGAACCATCAGCAGCCTCATATGGTGTGGTAAATGCCTTTTTCTATGTCTGATAGCTCAGGTGATCAGAAGGGTTTTCTGATGTGCTGAAATCAAATGAATGCAACTTGGAACTACCTGAATCAAAAAGTAAATAATTCTTTCTGTGCTTTGTTTGTAGCACCGTGGTGTCATAAAGCAGAAAGAAAAGAAATGAGGCCTGTGATAATTTTTGTTGTGCTGGGTCTTTTCCATTCATAAGATACCTGTGATCATCCGCTGTGCCTGAGAGACACAGGCAGTCTTCAGAGCACGGGGCACAGAAGTCACACTGCATAATAAGGAGGGGATCCTAGCAACAGAATCAAAGCACATGTGTTTTTTCTATTTCTTTAAAAACCATTTTTACTGAATTTTTTGTGAGGATGAAAGTTAACAGGTTGGCTCTTTCAATAAAATATTAATGGGACTAATCAGGCATGCTGGCTTTAAAAAAAATATTTTATGCTGAGTTAGCTAAAATAAAAGCTTTTAAAAATCACACACACAAAAAAACACTACATCTGCTAGCTGTAGCTTTATTCATTGTGAAAAGGAAAAATTTAGTAGATCAGTGTGGACACTGGAGTTAGATTTGTGTGCGCTCAACTCCTGACTCTGCAAACTTCCTTGCTGTGTAACCGCAGAGAAATCAAAATCCCCCAAACATCTTAGTTTCTAAGTGTGCAAAATGGGAATAATAATGGAAGTGTTGTCTGAACTTACTGACCTATGCTTGGTAAGTAGCTTCACACAGAAACAAGCACATCACTGAGGCTCTGTCAGTACATGTCAGCTGCTTTTATTTTAATTATGTATTTTCTAAAAATTATTTTTTGGATTTCATACTTGAACAAAGTTTTGGGCAGAAAAGAAATGCTAATGAGATGATCCTTGACACAAGGATCTCATCCTCGAGAGCGAGAGACAGAGGTGGTACACTTGTATCCCAAATGCTCAAGCTGAGGGGCCATGGCCAGGGTACCGAGGTAACATGAATTAAGGAAAATTTAGTACCCCAGGGTGCAGGGGGGAATTGCAACGATCCAGTGCTTTCTTAGCAGGAAAAGAGATAGGGAACGAGCTATCGCAGAAGTTGGAAAATTTTCCTGTAAAGAGGCAGAGAGTAACTATTTCAGCTTTGTCCTTCAGTACCTCTGTTGTAGCTGTGTAACTGCCATCACAGTGGCAAAGCAGCTACACGAATGGACATGGTGGTATTCCAGTAAAACTTAATTTGCAAAAAACAGGCCTGTGTAAGGTTCTCCAAGGAAATAGAACTCATAGGTAGGCGTGTGTGTGTGTGTGTGTGTGTGTGTGTGTGTGTGTGTGTGTGTGTGTATAAAGGAGAGAGAGGGAGGGAAGGAGAGAGACAGAGAGAGAAATATGAAGGAATTATCTCCCTGAATTACAGAGGTTGGCAAGTCCACAAACTGAGGGTAGACAGAGAGACAGGAGAGCTGGGAAGGCGTGCCCACGTTATACCTCCAACACTGTCTGCTGTAGAATTTTCCTCTTGCTTGGTGGAGGTCAGTCTTTTGTTCCATTTAGAGCAATCTAAGAGGCCACATCACTTCATGGGGGCAATCTGCTTTACTCAAATCCGCTGATTTCATTGCAAACTCATTCTTAAACACTCTCTAATCAAAAAATGAACCAGCATGAGCCTGCAAGCAGATTTGGTCTGCTGTAGTTTACCTATCCTTGAGCTGGAGAAAGTATCCACCCTGCTCAGTCTGATAAAGGTGGGGCTCTTTTTTTGACATAGCATCCTGATTTCAAATTATTGTGCATTAGTCACTGAGTGTCCCACCAGTCTCTAAAGACCAGGACAGGGAAGCTGGAGAGATCTGAGATTGGGACTGAGTATCTAGCCCCAGACAACCTGCTCTCCCCAGCACTGAGAATGTTCTATCCAACAGTCTACTCTTCTGCATATCCCAAGAGGAGACAGTAGAGGGAAGCCAGGATTGACAATGTGAGACTTCCTTGTCTTCTAGCAAACATGGCTGTGGGAAGAGAGAGGTGAGCAGGGGAAAGGGTTACCTTACAACCTTCCCTAGCAGAGTAAGCAAGGTATGAGGAAATGGGAACTCTTGGTGCCACTCCCAGTTCGATCCAGAGATTTATTCAGATTCATGTGGGAGGACACTACCTTTGAGCAGAGGTACAAGAATGGTGATGGGTAGGAAAAGAAAAAGACCATAGAGGTAATGGGAGGAGACAGCAAAAGAGAGAGGAGAGGAGGGACGGAGAGAGTGAAGTGGGACACTGTGCAGAAAATGACGAAAAGGGGAAAAGGGGGGACTTTCATTTTACTTTTTAAACTTCACGTAACTCGTGTCTTTCTCCCTTAGATTTTCTATTTCAAAAACAAGTATTCTGTAGCTCAAAGGTGTTACAGGGCTTAATTCATTTAAATTGCAGAGCATTTCAGGACTCTTACATGAAAAGTATTATTGAAGTACAAAGCTCAGGTTCATTATTAATAAAATCAGTCCTTCATAGCACAGCCTTCTTTGAAATGATTGGCTCCTTGAGAATGCCTAGGGTTAGTAGGAGACGGCCTTCATCTAATAAAAGGATCAGACAAATGGAGGCACGTATTATCTTAACCCCTTTATGAGAGCTTTGTAAGAACTATGTCCAACTCTGGCTTAAAGAAAATATCTTGGCACAGACATAGCTTGCTATATGTCAGAGTTATATTGAAAAGGTGCTTAAGTGTGGAATCAATATAAAGTGAATCATATTTAAAATACCCTAGGGAAGTTGATCTTATTTAGCTCCATACCAAAAAGAAATCCAGGGTTTCTGCTATTTTCAAGGAAATCTGAGAAAGTATAGGGAGGAAATTTTTTTCTAATTCATTGAATAAATTAAAGAAAGTTTGAAATGCACCTGAAGTTAAATTATAACTTTTTGGGCTAGTGATCTAGCTCAGTGGTAGAGTGCCTGCCTGGCAAGTGTGAGGTCATGAGTTCAATTCTTGGTACAACAATAAAAAAAGATAATAAATTATAGCTTCCTTATGGACACTTTGTTGACAAAGTATTATTATTTTCTTTTGTACTGATTTTTCCTTTTGTGTATTTTGTCCTGTCTACATTGTATATGTATTTTGATAATTATTTGTTCAAAATATGTATATGAAATTATTTTTGAAATAAGATAAGATAAAATACATATAATATGAGTAATTGTGTGAGAAATAAGAATAATATTTATGTGGGATATAAGAATGCTGCCAATCCACAAAATCAAGCCCAAATTCTTAATATGAAATCTAAACCTCAAGGTAAGGTACCTTATCAGCATTTGTGACGGGGCATAGAATGTAGAAGTTACATTTATTTCTTCTAGGTCATGATTACCAGTATGGAACACAAACTCATTAGGTATGCATGAACAGAGGAAAGCACGTGAAGACAGGCCTGGCGAGAGCATAGTTCCCAGTTTTTAGAATAAGAAGAACATTATTTAGGACATTGTTTGTGATCAACTCATTCTGCTTAATTGAATGATTGATTCAATTGGACCTTACAGTTGCACTGTGAAGCAATCCAAACAAATTTTAAAACCCCGTGGAAAATGCACAAAAAGCCAAACTTGTTTAAAGTTACAAAGCATATGCAACAGATCTAAGCTGAAAAGTCCAGTTCACTTTTTCTTACACTATTCGATTCTGTGCAGAATTAGCACAACACAAAGACACTCCCATAGAAAGGCTGAAACAAGAGGACTTTCTATTATTGGTTTTTAGAATGCCAAAAAGGTAATGCTACTACATACAGTGCTTCTGATACTCTGAAGGCTCACACACCACAAGTAGCCTGTGGCTTTCTGGGTGATCATGTGTCCTTCACTGCATGCAAGTTTTGTGAAAAGATAATAAAAGGTAACCTTTAACGGCACTCATTCTGTCAAACTCTATTATAAGATCTTATATACTGTAGCTTATTGGATCCTGACAACTCATAGGTGATACTCTGAGTAGCCAGAAACTAAAATCTGTATCTTAAAGCAATGAATTCTTTAAAAAACACAAAACTCACCCTTTCATGAGACAGAAAGCATAATTAATTACTGAATAACAGAAGAATTTCTAGGCCTCAATGGCTTGACTTCCCTTCTGGTAGTAAGTAGATCTTACTATAGAGTGAACCCATATTTTGAGACTCTAATTCAGGTGTTTTTGTGCATTAGGTCAAAATTTAATTTGTTGACCTTAAATTTCTGGCTCAAGTCAAAATTTATATCTTTATTTATGATTTATTATTTAGTCACCTAAATGATCCCAGTTTTCTAAAACAGAAACTTTGCAAATGAATTTTTTTACCTGTAGCAGTGAGCTTTTGCTTCATAACAAGGCACTCTAGAACTTAGTAGTTTAAAATGAGAATCAGTTTTTAGCTCAATCCTTTTGATTGATAATTTATACTAGTTCAACTAATTACACTAATCCGATTGAACTTATCTGGCAAATGCTCAAAGGGCCATAGTCTAGAATGATCTTGTCTGGTGTGGTAGACTGAATAGCATCTTCTCTAGTCCCAAGATATCACTATCCTAGTCCCTGAAACCTGTGAATATATCTTTGCATATATGGTTAACTAAAAGATTATACGACAACAGGAACAGAGACTTGAAAATAAATAGTGGAGACGGGGTAAAGGACCACGAGCCGAGGGATATGGCCAGATACTAAAAATTGAAAAAGACCAGGAAAACAGATTCTCCCCTAAGAGCATACAGAAAGAACCAGATTTGCTCACAGCTCAGTTTAAAGTAATGATTTCTGATCTTCAGAATTGTAGAAGAATGAATTTTTTGTTTCAGCCACCTTATCACTGTCAATTTGTTATAACAGCTACAGGAATCAAACTCAGCGGGGCTAGCTGAGAGTCTTTCTCTGAATGCGTGGAGAAAGCCAGCAGCGCTGCCATGTGCCTCTGGCAGTGGAAACGTTCTCAGGAAAACAAGGTGGAAAGAGAGAAGACTGGATGCAAAGGCACAGGCACTCCCGAAGCCTGGGCTAGGAGCTGGTGCAATGTTTTCCACTTTATATTCTCTGAACCAAAGCTTATAGATCCCCAGGATCCTAGTTTAGAGAAATGGCAAGTGGAAAAATTATATTGCAAATACCGATGCAGAGGGGTGAAGGATCGTGGCCACTTTTTCAATCAATCTGCCTTTATCACCTCTTCTTCTAAATCTTCTTTTCTAATATTTCTATCTCAGGGACTGATGCTACTTTCTATTAAAAAAAAAAAAAGAAGAAGAAATTAAATTCCACTCTTAACTCTGCCTCCTTTCCCCCTCCCATATAAGTAGGTGGATTTGAGTTTCAGTATAATTCTTGTATCTGTTCCTTCCTTTCCACCTCATCACACTTCAAAGATTCATACTTAATGGCTCACCATCTTTTCCTTGTGCTGTTTCAAATACTTCTGTCTCCTTTCCTTCGGGTTCCCCATAACCACTGCAATTCTACTACTGTAACACCAAAGTGATTTTTCTATCTTGTTAATTGTTATATAACTCATGCTGCTGATGACCTTTCAGTGATTCTTCATAACTAACAGAAAGATGCCCAAGTATCTACTGATAGGAAACTAGACCCTTGGTAATATGGTTTCTGATTCCCTCTCCCTTCCTTCCTTTCTTCCTGCCTTTTTATCCCTCTCCCCCAAATTCCTTTCTCCCTTGCTCCCTTCCCTCCTGCCTCTTTCCCTTTCTTCCTTCTTCTCTCCCTTCCTTTTCTCCCTTCTTCCTTCCTTCCTTCCTCCTTTCTTCCCTTTTTTTCTCCCTCCCTCTTTCTTTCTTTCTTTCTTTCTTTCTTTCTTTCTTTCTTTCTTTCTTTCTTTCTTTCTTTCTTTCTATATCAGGAATTGAACTCAGGATCCTTCCTTCTTTCCTTCCTTCCTTCTCTCTTTTCTTTTATCTTTTCATTCTTTTCTCTCTTCTCCATGACATCCTCTTCTCTTATCACACTGACTTGTTAATGGACCCTACAGTGCTGGCATTAAGTGTAGACACAGAGATAATAGTTTTTATTATCTACTTATATTTATTTATTAACACCCAGACTTCTTCTTATGGTGTATGCTAACTCTCCAGGTTTATTCAGTGATAATCAGAGGTACAACTTTTCTAAGGCAGTGCAACATGGACATATGCAAGGATTGCTGGAAGGGCTTCCACAAGCCACTGCATTTGTTGCACCTTTTACAGCCACTGAACTGAATTATTTAGTCAGCTGAATGATGCACCATTAATGTTATGTGGTGTTTTAAATATGTCATCTCTTTTGATGTAATATCAATAACCCACTTATAAACATGAATATGTGTGTTAGTCTGCACATCCAGAAGTGATGGGGCCCTGTATAATGCTTGTCATTGTTCAGCCTGCCAGGCTTTTCTGTGTGAGATGCCCTATCTCCTGAGGACTTTTCTTCACCTAATTGTTCTTCAGTACCTGGCTCAAACAGTTCCTTTATGGAGCTCTTTCTTTTTATGCCACTTCTGTGCCCTCACCCTCCTACTTGTTCCCTTGGCTCTTTGAGTTTCAGCAAATGAAACCTCTACTGGGGACAATGCATAGCTACTGATACATGTTTTCAACCAAAGCTGACGTCAGGGTCACAAGTGCTGATATCTCAAGGAATGTGAGTGAAAGTCTAGTCGTGGATAAGGAACCAGAAATGCTGCTCCTATGTGAGTTAAATTATCCACACCAGGCAGATAAGCTCCTCTCAGATAAGGGAGAATTGCAGAAGGTAAATCACGTGCCTGTGGAAAGCACCCAATCAGATCCATCAGTTAATTAAATAATAAACCCAGAGATGCCATCATTACAAATTTATTCTTTTCCTTATCTTTCCCATTTAAAATCATTCTCCAAACCTCACATTTCCAATGAAGTCTTCATCTACTTAAAGCTACTTCTGTTCAGTGTTCACAATTATCTGTACTTTACTCACTTTTTTATTTGTGTTTATAAGGGTGGGGGGGCAAGACCTACTTTATCGCTACGATGTATTCACAAAGTGCAGGATGCAGCCACAAAGCTTCGTATATAATCATAATCACAATACTGTGTATTACAGATGACAGATATAGAATTGCTATCCTACACCTCAAAATTGCAAATCAGAATAAATAAGGCTGTATGCATTTCATTAAGGCATTTCTTTCAAATCTTTTTGTGAAACATAGATAACAAGCTACCTATTTCTGGAATGACTATTTTTCATTGAAAATAGGTCTAGCAATTCTAATATATTTCACACAAACCTAGTTTTCATTTAGTAAATAAAGTCAGATGTTTTATAAAGATGGTGAATTGGTTTTGTAGAATACTAGTGTGTGGGAATATTACATAGCCATTAAAGTGATAAATGTGCAGACTATCAAGATGCAAGGAAAGTACATACTGTGAGGAAAGTAATACACACTATGACGATATGATCACCCCTATTGAGTACATTGTTTGTTATACATAAGCTTGAAAGTGGCCATTGGACAATATAAATAAATGTTTTCATAGAAAAATATTATATATTGTAAAAATTTAGTTTTTAAAGCCAAAATATTTAAACAATATTTACCGAAAAATTGTAAATTGTCCAGTCATATAGATTCATCCACTTTATCCTATATCAACTAAAGTGAGAAGGACTACCTAAAGGTAGTTTCTTTTATCACCTGTGAAATGAAATGCACTGCTTAAAATGATGTCTGAATTCCTTCAGTAATTCATGATCATTCACTCGTGACTGCATTTCCAGGAAGGAGAATGTTTTCCACCTACTGCCATGATTTTCAGAGGAAATTAAAAATGCTATGACAGCAGATTGCTTGGTTAAAATCATCCCTCTGGGCTGGGGATATATCTCAGTAGCACAGTACCTGCTTGGCAAGCGCAAGGTCCTAAGTTCAATTCCCGGTACCGAAAATAAATAAATAAATAAATAAAATCATCCTTCCATGACCAAATATCTGACCTGGGACAAGTTGCTTAAGCTTCCATATACTTTGATTTCCTTACTTGTGAAGTGGATATAATGACACTTTATTTATTAGTGTTTTTCGAAGATTAAATGTGAAAGCATATACTGCGTTTTGCACAGTACTTGGTGCATATTAAGTTCTCTTCTGACATATATATTTCCAAAGGCCACAACAGTTCTGCCAGTAACTTTTTCCTGAAGAAAAACCAGTGAAAAAAATATCCATAGGAGAAATACTCTGCAATATTTAGGCCACACTAGATGAAATCTCAATCAACAGGGAGTTTCTGTTTTATTTCTCTAAGAGAGATGTTTTCGAATATTCAAACTTAATCCTGTAATGAAAGCAGATTTTTGCGTGATGCCTACAGTAGGTGACCTTTCTGCAGATGGGGCTTTGTGATAGAGTTGCAGGTACTCCGGGAACTCATTGCATGTTTGTGAATTGATTCCTTTTGGTTGAAAGCCACTGGAATTTTTTACTGAATATCTTTACACTGGATAAGATGTCAATCATTTTGTATTTAATGGTTAAATATCTGTGTGAATCATTTGCGGAGTTTATCCTTTTACTTTGTACCCTTGTTCTGTAACATAAAGAGTCCTGGGCCTGTGTTTACAGTATGTGTTGTTCTCCACCGTGATTGTGAAGTTTAATCTGTGGGTACAATGAAGGGAAACAGGTACGTAAAGTCTGGTTAAAATATGGTCAGGTTGCTACAAATTCTGTGTGTGTACACATCTTAGCCTCACTGTCAATATGTTTAGAAAAGTTCTTCAGTTTATTGAAAGTCTAATTAAAATGCCACTGAATCAATGTAAGGGAAAAATTTCTCCCATTCTTCTTGAAAAGGGATGAAGCCCTCTCTTTCTGACAGGGGGAGACTTAACCTGTCCATAACTCCATAAGAACCAATAGGAGACAAGACAAGCATTCTGAGGGAGGCTGTGCCTTCCCAAAGTTTGCTTCCTCAGATTTGTGAAAGTTGATTAGAAATACTAGGATAATTATTAAATTAATACATCTAATAAATCATTTCAGTCTATTAAATAATCAGGCCTTTATTCAGGGGTAAACTGAATAGGTTCAAGCCATCTGCCTTTAGAACCAATTTCTTAAAATTTATAAAAGGTGAAAGGATCCAAGTTGTTCCTGTCCTCTGGGCTAGGTCACTGCACTCTTTTTAACTCCCATGGATAACTAACTGTGTGATAATAATCTGACTTCCAGATAGTAGGGATTCTTTGAGAGAAAGGGCCAAGGACAGATTACTCATCTCTGTTCATCTTGGTTTTACTCCTAGAAAACAAGCTGGATATAGTGGCACACCACTGTCATCCTAGCACTTGGGGGGCTGAGGCAGGAGGATCACCATGAGTTCGAGGCCAGCCTGGGCTACAGAATGAGTTCAAGGCCAGTCTGAACTACACAGACAGACCATGTCTCAAAAAAATAAATAAAGAAAGAAAGAATGAAAGAAGGAAGAAAAAGAAAGAAAAGAAATGTTTGATTACCTCAGTGACTGAAGAAATCAAAATTCTATGTGGGTTCATAATATGCGGTTTAATTTGAAGTAACTTAAAACAGCAACTTTTGAACTCTGGTGGTTGCTAGGGTGACTATGACTTCCAAAACTATCCTTTATGGGTCTGTCAAAGCCAGGACCTAGCGGAGCAGTGCATTTTTGTGTCCACGTAGCCTTTTAAAATGCATAGTTTTAAGTACTTCCTTAAGTACTGGGCTGATTCCCAGTAGTTTGGGATGTACCTATAATGTGCAGAACTTATCTAGCTTGCACAATAATGAGTAAGTCACATATTTTTTTTCTGGATCTCAATTCTAGCACCTATAAATTTTGACCTCCCCCTGCCCAGGAGTAAATTGTTTTAAAGATAGAAATCTTGAGGCTGGGGATTTAGCTCTGTGGCACAGCACCTACCCAGCAAGCGCAAGGTTGTAAATTCAATCCCTGGTACTGGAAAAAAAAAAAAAAAAGAAATTTGCTCTGCATGTTTTTACCTGGTGATCAAAAAGTTGATTTCGGGACACATGCTAGGTTTTTGTTTCTTCTTACATAATGCTACATTCTTCAATTCTCTATAGCAATACATTTTAACATTAATATTCAGTTCAAAACAAGAGTAAGGATTTAAAAAAAAAAAAGGGATTGTATAACTCAGTACTAAAAGAGTAGGGGCAAGTTTGGAAATTAGTTATGAAAGTGTGTGTGTGTGTGTGTGTGTGTGTGTGTATTTTTAAGTTTGCCTACTGCAGCTCTTTTTAATTTAAAACATGCTATTAAATTGGAAGGCTGTCTACTTCCTGCTAGTTGCCTTCTTTTCTGTCCTATCTCTTGCCAGATAGTGTGTACTGAAAACAATTTTAACAGAGATAAGTAAGGAAGTGTCCCTCCCAACATGTCTCACCAGGAACTTTTCACAGTGTAAGGGTGTCAGCTTCGGTGTGGGTGTGTGTAATTCTGATATCACTCTGTAACATAAATCATACCCAACCAGATGGTGGAATGTTAGGGTATGCCCATTGTCTTAGTTACTGTTCTCTAATTGCTGGAATAAAATATCCCACACCCAAAGTTAAAGAGGAAAGGTTTATTTAACTCACAGTTTGTAGAGGTTTCAGTCCCTAATCCGTTGGCTCTAAAGCAGGGTGGTACCTGGCAGAGGGGCAACTGTTCATGGCAGTGGAAGACACCAAAAGCAACAAGAGAGGAAGAGAAAAATAAGTTTCTTTCTGCCCCTTTTATCATATCTAGACTGCTGGGATTAGGGCAGTGCCAATCCAATCAATGGACTGATCCAGCAATCACCCACACTTAATGTCAGTATCCTTAACGCCAGCATCGAACCACGAACGAATCACAAACTCTAGGTTCAGCTATCTCCAAAGAAAGCCCCAACTAAAAGTGCATGAGGCTTTAGGGGGACATCTAGACACACACCATAACACCCATATAAGGGAGACAAAGACACAAAAATTATATAAAAGGGTACAGCTGTGCGGTGCTCTGTGCTCAGTCTTTGCATATGAATCCCCTGTGTCAGTGTGTTATGGCTGATACATTGTGTCAACTTGGGGGGTCTAGAGGTTTAGCTAAGTGACTCGGCAGGAAGCCAGGGTGCTTACTTTGTATACATCCTGAGCCTGTGGAAGAGGAGGGCATGGAGATTATGTGAGAGCTACATGCCCCTTAGGTGGGGGTAGCCTGTTTTACAATGTCAGGGAGGGAAAGAGGCTGCTTGCCGCCATTCCTCCCTTTTGCTCTGGCTGTTTGCTGTTTGGCTGTCATTCCCCCTTGCTCTTGTTGCTTTGTTATCTTCTGCCTCAGAGCCAGCCAAGTATGGACCGAAACCTCCACAAACTGTAAGCTAAATAAACCTTTCCTTCCTTCATTTTGGGTGTTCAGTATTTTGTCTCAGCAATGAGACAGAAGTAACTAAGACACAGTGCCAGCATGAATAAAGCTGCTTCCTGGGAAAAAGGACTTGGTGTCCTGCCTCTGTACACAAAATTCCCGCAGCTCATTCATATGGTGTTATTTTATGACTGGGTGCTTTTCTAGATCTTGACTTATCTCCAGGATTGCTGTAGAGCTTGGCTACTCTATTCTGTATTCATTTTGGTGTGTAAGAAATGGATCGGAGATATCATGGGTATCTTTGTTCTCATTTTGGGGGTATTTTTTGGCAAGGCTGTGGACAGAACCAAAGGTCTCACACATGCCTGACAAGCAGGATAGCACTGAGCTAGACCCCAGCCTTCACGGATATCTTTAGACACTGCTATCAGCTATACCATAAGTGATCAACGTTTGGCCACGTGCTCACATCCCTTGACAAAGCAATGCAAGTCATAGTAAGTGCTGTGGTAAGGTAATTTGCCTTGAAGAGCTGGGGAAGTTAACTCAATTCTGGATACAGCTGTGGACAGATGGATCTCCTCTCTCTCACTTTCTATGAATCAGACTGTCCTCTGGGGAAATGTGGGGTTTTTTTTCTATAAAAATCTTCAAACTGTTGCTCTCATTACTGTTAAAATAGTAAATAATAGAGGTTTAATTTAAATCATGAAACCAATAATATTATATCAAAGTAAGGAATTGTATTTTTTGCAGTGCTACCTGTCAGAAGAAAATGTAAAGACTAGACTATAGACATTTACTATTATGTCACTGATATTCTTTATCCCCCTTCTTTGAAATTTGGGGAACAACTAATTGAGCATAAAAAACATTACATTCTAATAGCAACTTAATGGACATTATAGAGGTATTCAGTTTTTCAGTCATCTGATTCAGTCCAATTTTGTAATCTCTTTGTACAATGTGTTTTGTAAGTTTCCTGAAACATGTGAAATAAATTGCATGGGCTTCCTATTCTCTAATTTTTATTGAATACTCCTGAATGTAACACATGTCAGGAATAGTCTCATACAACGTTGGGCTCTTACAGAAGCATTCAAAAAAGAGACACTATAGTATGAACTCTTAAAAATGAAAAATCTTGATGAAACAGCTTTAAAAATCTAAAAACTTCAGATATAGAGCAAGTGAAGAGCATGGATTTTTACACCAGATATATTCAACTCTGAATTCTGTCAATTATGTTTCCAAATAATTTTGGCTAAATTGTTTAATCTCTTGAAGTCTTGCTTTCCATGTTTGTGTATAAAATGACATTGTGTATTAATAATGATTGAACGTTGACAATTTAATGCTACATTTCACCTAAATAAAGTGGGCATCTGTAGAATGGTATAAAAAATACATGATTAAATGCATGGAACATGCTCAGTATTTGGTACTTCCTGCTTCTCTACTGCTATTACTGCTACTCCTACTACCACCATGAAACCTATCATTACCACAACTAGTACTGCTGCTTGTAATCTTGAGGACTGTCGCCATCACTAACAATTTATTATCACCCTTATCTTCCCATCATTATCATCATTGTCCTGTACTCTGAGTGAGATGAAATAATAGGGTCTCCAAAATGGGAGGAAAGTGTTACATTCCTCTGACATTTTGAAAGTTCTCACTATTATTTTTGCTAGTTTCAATGTTGTAGGACATTACTGGTATAGATCAAGAAAGAGATTTGAGACATAAACCATTTATGCTAGATTTCTAGGTGACCCAGATTTCTTTTTTTAGATTTACTTTTTTGGTACTAATAGTGGATATGAAATGTAAACAAGGGTTGGAAAGTAAAAGGCACCTATTATAATTTTTAGAGGAAAAAGGCTATTAGAAAAATATAAAAGGGGTAAAGGATAGAAAATACAACTTTCTTTTAAAATTTTAGAGTTGTTTTTAAAGTATAGAAGTATATATGTGTATAGAAAGATAGCTGGGATAATTGTACTGCTGATGTCTAATGGCTTATTGAAAGAAATAGTTAATGCTTAAATTTTTTTTGACCAATTTTGCATTCTTACTTCTGGTAATCTGAACAACTAATTTGTTTTTGTTTTTTATTTTAAAGAAAAAAGCAATAACAAA
Source organism: Chinchilla lanigera (assembly GCF_000276665.1). Lineage (NCBI taxonomy): Eukaryota > Metazoa > Chordata > Mammalia > Rodentia > Chinchillidae > Chinchilla > Chinchilla lanigera. Next base: position 16,811,366 of record NW_004955427.1, on the reverse strand, counting down.
ATAACAACAGTGAAGACAAAGAAAACAATACAAAAACAATGAAAACAATACAGGATTTCAAACCAAGATGATAGGAATTAAGAACAAAGACAAAACAACACAAAAAACAATAAAAATGATACATGGTTTCAAAACAGAATGATAGGAATTAACAGTGGTTGTTATATTACATATTGTTATCTTCAACAAACTTGCTCAAATTACCAGATGTAAGAATGCAAGATTGATCAAACAGTTAAAGAAAATAGCAAGTAATAAAAAAAAATTAGAAATGATATAGAGCTTAATCAAACAAGATGGTAGGAATTCACCAGTGGTTGTTATATTTCTACCATCTTGTCTAGTGAAGCTCTGTATCATTTCTAATTAATACACAAATTCAGTAGTGTAGCTGGATACAAAGTCAACACTCAAAAATCAATAGTATTCCTATACACAAACAACAAGCATACAGAGAGAAAAATTAGGGAAACCACATCTTTCACAATAGCAGGCACAAAACTGAAATACTTAGGAATCAATCTAACAAAAACAGTAAAAGATCTATACTTTTAGAGTTACAGTACTCTGAAAAAAGAAATTGAAGAGAATTTCACAAAATGCAAAGATATTCCTTCCTTGTGGATAAGAAGAACCAACTTTGTGAAAATGTCCATACTCCCGAAGTTGTTATACAGATTCAATGCAATCCTGATCAAAATACCATTAGCATACCTCACAGATCTAGAGAAAATATTCCTAAAATTCATCTGGAACCAGAAGTGACCCAGAATAGCGAAAGCAATCCTGGACAACAGTAGCAAGGCAGGAGGCATCACAATCCCTGATTTGAAAATATACTACAAAGCTACTGTCGAAAAATTAGCAAGGTATTTGCAAAAGAATGGACCTGAGGATCAATTAAACAGACAGGAAGATGCGACCACAACCACAGACACACTCAGCCACCTTGTCTTTGACAAAGGGGCTAAACATGTTCACTGGAAGAAAGACAGCCTCTTTAATAAATGGTGATAGAATAGCTGGCTGTCCACATGCTGAAGACTAAAACTAGACCCATGTCTATTACCACGTACTGAAGTCAAACTAGATTATAGATCTAAATAAAAGCAGAAAAACAGGAACACTAAATCTACTGGAAGAGAAAGTAGGTAAAAATCTTGACGGCTTTGGGGTAGGCAGAGAGTTCATGAACAAAAACCAAACTGCACAGGAAATACTTCAAAGAATCAACAACTGAGATCTCATCTTATTGAAAAGCTTTTGCACATCAAAATAAATCATCAACAGAGTAAAAAGAAAATAAACAAACTGGGGAAAATTTTAGCCAACTGTCCCTCAGACAAAGGACTTCTATCTACAGTATATAAAGAACTTATAAAATCAGGCCCCTAAAATTCAAAGACCCAATCTAAAAATGGGCATCTGTGATGAATACACACTTCTCTGATAAATACAAATGGCAAATGAATACATGAAAAAATGTTCAACATCATTAGTCATTTGAGAAATGTAAATTAAAACAACACTGAGATTCCATCTTACCCGAGAAAGAGTGGCCATCATGAAGAAATCAACCAATAACAAATGCCGGAGGGCTGTGGGGAAAAAGGAAGCCTTCTCCACTGCTGCTGGGGGTGTAGACTGGTGCAGCCTCTGTGGAAATCAGTGTGGAGATTCCTCAAAAAACTAGGACTTGAGGTCCCATTCAACCCAGCTATTTCCCTTCTAAGTATTTTTCCAGAAGAACTGAAAACATCATACCACAGCAATGTATGTGCATCCATGTTTATAGCATCATAATTTGTAAAAGCTAAACCATGGAAGCAATCCAAATGCCCATCAACTGAGAAACGGATAAAAAAGATGTGGTATTTTTATACAATGGAGTATTAGTCAGCTATACACAAAAATAAACTCGAGGCTTTTATAGATAAATGAATGCAACTAGGGACCATACTCATAAGTGAAATAAATCAGACTAGCTTGTGTAAACATTGTATTGTCTCCCTGGTGTAAAAACCTCAAAGCATAAATAAAATCTGAAAGGTACAATCGATATTATGAAAAGGAAAGAAACTGCTCAAAATGAAAAAACAACTGGGATGAGGGAATGAAGAAAAGAAAGAAAAAAGGAAGGTAAATTTATATATATATATATATATATATATATATACACTCACACAAGATAGCTAAAATAATTGTACTACTAATTTCTATTGGTTTACTGGTTTACTAATTTTTATTGGTTGCTGTAAGTGTTTGATCAATCTTACATGTCTATATCCAGTTATCTGAGCAACTACTTTGAAGATAAAGATATGTAATACAACAACCATTGTTAATTTCCTACCATCTTGTTTTGAAATTCTGTGTCATTTTTATTGTTTTTGTGTTGTTTTGCTTTTGTTATTTTGTTTTCGTTCTTTTCCATTTAAAATAAAAATAAATAAATAAAGGTCAAGAATGTATAACATTGATGTATTGATTTTAGCTGCTTTTTGGGGCCTGGTATGGGACATAATTGACATATATTTACAAACACTTCTGTACCTAATATATACAAGTGCATGCAAAAGGTGAGCTGGTATTGTACAGGATGCAGGGTGCTTTCAAATCAATTGTGAGGTCCCAGTTATTAGGAGATGGAAGGCGGCATGCAGCAGTGCTGGCAGTGGTATGTGAGAGAGCTTCTGCATGTGCCTGAAGGAATAGACTATGAGGAAAATGTTCCATAGGTTCTAGAAGTCAGTCTTTTGCTGTCATCTGTCACAACTTTTTTAAAAATCCAAATACATCCAAGAAGACCCTCATGATCATTTTTGCATTGAGAGTAGAGGTTAGAAAAATATCCTAGAAACCAGTTAGCTAAACCTGAATTTAGCATCTCCAAAAGCACAATGATGAACACTGGGTTGCGCAGGAAATAGTACTGAGAATAAACAAAAGGGATTGTACCAAATTAAAAATTTCTGCACAGCAAAAGAAACAAGCAATAGAGTGAAAGACAACCTACAGAAAGATTGCCAGCTATCTGTCAGACAGAGAACTAATATCTACAATATGTAAAGAACTCAAAAAAAAAAAAAAAAAAAAGACCCTGGAAAATAAAAGACCAAATCAAAAATGGGCAAGTGAAATGAATGGATACTCCATAGAAGGAGGACATGCGACTAATAAAGACATAAGAAATGTTCAACATCACTGACCATTAGAGAAATGCAAATTAAAACAACACTGATATTCCATCTTACCCCAGAAAGAATGGCTATCATCAAAAAATTAAATAATGGTACAGGTAGAGGGATTGGGGAGGGGGATAAGGATCCTTCTTCACTGCTGGTGGGAATGTACATTAGTATAATCACTATGGAAATCACTATGGAAATTTTGTGGAGATTCCTCAAAAACTGAAACTACAAATTTCAAGTCAACAATTCCCCTTCTAGGTATCTTTCCAAAAGAGTTAAAGACATCATATTGCAGTGATCCCTACACACCTATGTTTGTAGCAGTACAATTCATAACAGCTCAATCTTGGAAGCAGCCTATGTGCCCATCTACAAATGAACGGGATAAAGAAAATGCAGTATTTACACACTGTGGGACACTATTCTGCCGTAAAGAAAAATAATCTGAGTCTTTTGTAGGAAAATAGATGCATCTTGAGACCATAATATTGTGAAATAAATTCAACACACAAGCTTAAATATCACATGATCTCTCTTACATGTGAAACCCAAAGTGTGAATAAAGAGCAAAATAAGAGACAGGTAACAGGAAGTAGGAAGACAGATCTTTCTTAAAGGGGAAGGAGATAAAGAGATGTAGGGGAGAGAAAGGGGATGAAAAAAGCAATTAAGATGTGTTATGCACATGGACCAACTCACTGCAAGGAATGCAAGCATGATTTGCTACAAACATATTTTAATAAAGTGCAAAAAATTAAAAAACAATCAAGAAAGTAATCATCATAGTATCTTTAAGTCTAGGTTAAGTATTGTGTGTGTGTGTGTGTGTGTGTGTGTGTGTGTGTGTGTGTTAATGAGTGATTGAATCCAAGGCCTTTTCACTAAGCTACATCCTTAGTCCTTTTTTACATTTTGTACTTTGAGGGAAGATCTCACCAAGTTGCTGAGTTGCTCAGACTGGGCTCTACTTGAGATCCCCTTGCCGCAGTCTCCAAGAGTGCTAGGATTACAGGCCTGCGCACCTGGCCCAGCAATTAAGTATCTTAAGCTTCCTGAAAGAGAACTATCCCGAGTTCTTATACAAAGGCTGATTGTACCTCAAATCTTATTTAAAGGAAGGGTGCATCCTTCTTTCTCTATATGTACATGAATAACTTTGAATTCCTTTTTTCTCAGTTTCCTTTTTTTTCAAAACCATACATATGTAATCCAAAAATTCAGTTAATACTACTTTAAACCTAATGACCAAAAAATAGTACCTTTTCTTATCCTCGAACTTCCCTTCATTTGCATTCCGCAGAGGCATCCACTTTCAACCTGACTGTGTAATTACGGAATGATCTCCGTAATTCTAAATGATATGTGTGTTTTTTTCAGTTTTTAATACTGTTCGTTGAACCTGTGCTTTCAACAATGTCTCAGATCACACACTCTTTCTGCCTTTCAACATAGGTATAATTTGGGCTTAGATCAGTATTCAGTACATTGATGCAGTGTTTAATGTTTATATTACTTTGTCTAAGTATCCATTTGCCATTCAGCCAGATGGTCCACTTAGATTTCATTTCCTCTCTTGATCTATTAGAAAAATCCTTTCTTAAGATCTGTGTGGCAAGTCAGCTTGCTTCTGCTCTTTCCCTTCTTAGCCCTAGTTTCAACTTTTTTCCATCTGCTGAGTAATTTACCACTGCTTTAATAGCTTCTATGCTTCAAAACACTACTGCTATTAATAACCATAACTGTTGAAATTTCTTAAAATTATTTTTACATTTATGCACTTGATAATATATGGAGCATAATATACAAGTAATTCATAGTTATTAACTTACACTTATATGTATATATATATCACATATGCTATTATACCTAATAGAAGTAGAAAGCCTTACAATCAGTAGTTCTTGAATAAAGAGACAAAGTATAATACACATAATAATTTGAAAATTAGGCAACATGGTAACTATTTCTGTTTATTTAGCATTAATTTGGTCATGGATATTGTACTCGATGTTTTGATCTTTCATATAATGACCTTTCTTAATTCTCATACATTCACTAGATTGTTACTAACTTTAATTTATAGATTAGTAAACTAAGATTTTAAAAAGTGACTTCCAGCTCAGTGTAGTGGCACATGCCTGTAATCCCATGTACATGGGAAGATAAGCCAAGAAAAGCACAAGTTCACGGTCAGCTTGGGGAATTTAGCAGTATCATGTCTCAAAATAAATTTGTGTTTAAAAAGGGCTATTGATGCAGCTCAGTGGTGCAGCACTGGCCTAGCATGTGTGAATCCTTTGGGTCAATCCTTAGTATGGGAAAAAGTGACTTCATCAGCCTATAACTTAAAAATGACAGAATTGGTTAAAATTCAAATATTCTTTTCACTATACCACTTAATATTCTTTTCACTGTACCGTGGAATGGTAGAATAGGAATTTAAGCAAAGGTAAAGTTCTTTTATATACTGCTAGAGAACATGTCCATTGATATACCTGCTATGAAAGGAATTTGACAATATTTGTCATTATTTAAAGTTTATGTATTCATATAAATTACATTTTTGAAAATATATTCCACAAATTTAGGTTGCATATATGATATGCTGTGAAATTATTCCTAAGATAGTGAACATAAAATCTCATAGTGGCATACGGTGCTGCTAAAAAGAAATTAAATATATTCATATATACAATCTTTCCCCCTTGTCACAAAGATCATGTTCCACAGTCCGTGGAGGATATCTGAAACCAGAGATAAGACTGAACCATATATTTTCTGTATTTTTCCTGTATATACTATCTATGGTAATCTTTAAATTATAAATTAGACGGAGCAAAAGACTAGCAATTATAATATAGTAGATCAATTAAAACCATACAGCATACAGGTACAAATTTTCCGTGATGAATGCGTGCATTATGTATGGTAAAACATACACTAACTAAATAATTTTAAAATACATGAATGTGCTCCTTGCTGTCTATCTCTATCTCTATTTCTATCTCTATCTCTCTTTTTTTAATTTATTTTAAAAATAAAAGAAAGAAAACAAATTAACAAACAGATATCCATTTACAAAATAGCACAAGAACAATACAAGCAATACTGAATTACAAACGAAGTGGTAGGAAATTAACAATGATTGTTGTATTACATATTGACATCTTCAAAGTGGTTTCTCAGGAAAATAAATAGAGACATGCAAGATTTACCAAATAAGTAATCATTAATTGTTCCTTTCAGTAAAGCGATAGAAGTCAGTAGTACAATTATGTTAGCTATCCTGTATACACATACATACATAATTTCCCCTTCTTTCTTTTCTCTTTTCCCTCATCCCAGTTGCTGTTTACTTTTGAGTATTGTTCACTCTTTCAGGTTCCTTCTCTCTCTCTCTCTTTTTTTCTCTCTCTCTCTCTTTTTCTATCTCTATCTCTATCTCTATCTCTATCTCTATCTCTATTTAGCTCTAGCTCTAGCTCTAGCTTTAGCTCTAGCTCCAGGATACCCACCCTTCTTGTGACAACAGGACAGGATATGTTCCCTACATGAGGAGAAAAGAGAGTTGAATGACAGCTTTTATTACATTTTGTGGCCATGACCTTTTCAGACTGTGACAGCAAATGCAGCATGATTTCTTTTTTTCTTCTTCAGAATGATCTAGATAGAAAACTCATTCTTACCTTAGGTTTTAGCCACCTCAACATTTGATCATTTTTCTTCCTTATTACATTGAAACAGTCTCTTTTTCACTAGAGGATACCCTTGCAATGGCAAACCTTTCAGGGCTTTCAATGATAATGAACAGCTGGCTACGAAGTAGATGCCATAGGTTTGCCACCACTAGGATACACGTTATGGCTTCTCTTTGGCATATCCGAATTACCTGCATCTCTGTCCCTGTATTTTGTGTCTATTATTGAGTAAAATAAGGGTTATTTGAACATAAGCAATGATACTGTGACAGTCTATCTGATAATTGAGATGGCTTCTAAGGGACTAATGGGTGAGTAGTGTACACAGCAAAGGGATAATTTGCATTTCAGTCTAGATAGTAAGAAAGTACAAAATTTCCTCACTCTACTCAGAATGATGCATAATTTACAACTTATGAATTGTTTAGTTCTCTAATTTTTCATTTAGAATTTCAGGCTGTTGTTGACTGCAAGTAAGTGCAACTACAGAAAGCCAGCTTACAGATAAGTTTGGATCACTGTACTGACGCGAAAACTCTCCTTAAGAAAACAGAATTCATATGCACAGAAAAATGGGAACAGGTGGGAACAGAACGCTGGTTTTGGTGTTCCAAACTTGTGAGTTCTTATACATTTGTATATCTTGCATTAAATCTGTTTCTCCTGCCTGGCAAGCGCAAGGTCGTGAGTTCGGTTCCCGGTACCGGAGAAAAACCAAAAAAAAAAAAAAAAAAAAAAAAAAAATCTGTTTCTCTATCTTAAAAAGAATAAAAAATAATAAAAAAAACATTAGAAATGGTACAGAATTTCATAAAACAAGATGATAAGAATTTAACAATGGTTGTTATATTGCATATTGTCTTCTTCAAAGTAGTTGTTCACGCTGGACCTGGTGGCACACACCTGCAATCCTAGCACTCCGGAGGCTGAGGCAGGAGGATCATTGCAAGTTCAAGGCAGGTCATCCTGGGCTACAAAGTGAGCTCAAGGACAACCTGAACTGCATAGTGAGACACTGTCTCAAAAAAAAGACAAAAAATAATTAGTTGTTCAGATTACCAGATATACGCATGCAAAATTGGTCAAAAAATTTTGAGCATTAACTGTTCCTTTCAATAAACCAAAAGAAATCAGCAGTACAATTATCTTAGATTATATATATCTGTGCTATACAAACATATTCAATGTGCTTGTGTTTCTCTGGGTGAATGTGTGCAGGGTACCTAGAAAACTAATAGTAGAGAATACTTCTGTGTGCTGGCAGCTGAGAAGGGGTCAGATGGATGACAGGTGTAAGAACATGACTTTACAGAATAAAACTTTCATATTTAAAAATACCTAGATAAACATGATTCATGTTCAAAATATCTTAAAAGTATGGTCCAAGTTTTTTTAATAAGTAACTTGTACTGATGTATCTGCATACAAGTAATGCCTATGGTCTTACACAAAAAAATACTCAGGGTAAGTACATGTTTAAGGGAATTTGTAAACTATTTAAAAAATTTAGTTGTGAATATCCTTGAGTTATCTTGGGAAGACTCTGGGCAATAAAGCAAGGGAAGGAAGAAGGAGAATGAAGAAAGTTTAGTGATACACAGTGAATCACCGTGTACATCTGTCCTAATTCTGCTGGCGCGTGTGTGGCTCTCGGGCATGCTTAGCTCTGCCTTGGAAACTGTTGGGCTCCAGCAGAGAAAGGGTTCCTCTAAACCAAAGCGAACATGGGTCCAGTTTAAAATGCTCAGTGCTCCAGTTCAAGTTGTAATCTACCATGACAGAGTGGACTGACCACCTGTGTACTCAACTGCTGGGTGGCATCTTGGATAAAGGGGCCACGAGAGAGGGGTGAAGCTGGGCAGTGGGTCTGCCATGTGCAAGTTTCCCTCCACTGCTTTCCCACCTGGTCCATTCACATCCACTGTCTTTACTCAGATACAAACTCTACATCATTTGTAACTATTTTCTCACAATGCAGCAGCTGTGTTTTCTATGCAATCTGAAGCTCCAAACTACAGAACATCTATAAACACGTACATAGGTTTCTCATCTTTAACATCCTACAACACAGCATACCACACAAGAGGTAGTTCACGATCATTTTTATTGTGGTTATTGATAAATGTATAGCCAAGTCATTTTGATTATTGTTGATAGTTACTCATATCGGGTTATAAATTTGGTCTTCAAAATCTTTTGATTCTATTCTTTATTTATGTATATATTTTTGATTCTGTATTAGAATCTTGATTCTGTAGCCAAAAAAATCCCCATCTAATGGACTTTCTCGCCTTCACATCAGCCTGATCAAGACTGTACCTGTGACTGAAAATGCATGTAAACCCTTTGATGTTCTTGCTCTGACATGAAATAGTTTCTCTTCTTTGTAAAGAGAGATGCCTTGTGTAGTTGAAACTTGCTAAGTCAGTAGATCTGAAATGTTGTTAACTTAAAAAAAAAGATGAGGATGTGAGGTGATGCATATGTTAATTAGCCTGATGTAATAATTTCATAATTTCTACATGCATCACAGCATCATTTTATGATATACATGTGCACAGCATTTTATGTCTTCATAAAGCTGATAAAACAGAAAATAGAAGAAATGTAATTTCCATTGAGCATTTTTGGTCATACATATTCATATATATATTTATAAGAGTATTTTATAAGATGTTGAAAAGCTAAAGTATCAAACTTAAAATAATCCAAACTCTCTCTCACTAGTCCTATTAGGCATCATTATTATGATTTTTTTTTGTACAAGGAATCGAACTCAAGACTTTGTGCTTACCAGGCAGATGCTGTGCGGGTGAGCTGTGTCCTCAGCCCCTAACTATTATGATTGACAGATGAAACCCCACAATCACACTTGTAGTCAACTCCAGTCTACACTTACGGGACTTCACAGCAAAAATCAAGGAAGGAAAAGCTAAAATGCACACACACACATTTGACACTTCAAAATAAAAAATCATTACATATTAAGGTACTTAATCTAATCATTATACCCAGAATTTGGGCAAGCCATCAATAATTATGAATCTCAGTTAACAGTCTTCATAGGAATTTTCACTTCCTAGGAGAAAGAAAGAGCTGTTTTACCCACTTATTTGAATATGCAGCTCACAGTGCAATCTGATCTTCCCCGGTGGGTGTCCTTTGTTAAGGAATGTTTACTGCTTAGTCAGCTATTCAAATTCTAATGAAGTCAGAGGTTATGGGAAGAGGAGTAGGTGGAAGATAGACTCAAAGGAACTCTTTAAGGAAGAAGTGGAAGTAATTTTCTGTGAGAAAAGGGGGAAATAATTACAAAGAAATTCTTTCTCGCAAAGATCAATAGGTAGAAAATTACCCTTTGAACTCACTGTCACAGAAAAATCTATTTTATAATATTTTCTCTCCAGAAGAATAATTTTTAATTTGGCTCATATTATCTAGTACAACTTTTTCACTCAACTCAAAAAAAGCCCACAAAACATCATTCCAGAAACAAGGGTATTTTTTGTCATTTTCAGGAAAAAATATGTACTAAGTAGGAAAAGTTAAGATAATCCTACCATAGTGATATATGGTTAAAGTTCAATCTAATAATCCATGTACTTACATTGTATAAATTGAAGAATAAAGCTGAAATAGAGAAAAAGTATAAAATGTAGTGAAAAATTACTATACATTACTTATATTTCATATAAAGAATTACTAAGGTTGATAATACTGTAGTCATCAGAAAATACACATTTGGGGGCTGGGGATTTAGCTCAGTGGCACAGCGCCTGCCTGGCAAGCACAAGTCATAAGTTCGATTCCCAGTACAGAAAAAAAACAAAAAAGAAAATACACATTTGACCAATCCAGGCATCTGCAAAAATCTATGAAACCATGTCTTTTTCTCTTTGGACTTATAATTTTATCTTTTTTGAGAGGTACTTAATGCACACTAATATTCAAAGATCTTATATTTTGCAGACAACTTAGAATATATGCAGTTCTGTATTTTTAATTACAATAGAGAATGTTTTTATAAATGAAAGAGTTCTCTTGTAACCGTTTGTTTTTTTGTTTTTTTTTTTTTTTTTTGTTGTTGTTGTTGTTGTTTTGTTTTGTTTTGTTTTGTTTTTTCCCGGTACCGGGAACCGAGCTCACGACCTTGCGCTTGCCAGGCAGG
>NW_004955427.1:16719822-16800209 GCF_000276665.1 Chinchilla lanigera | reverse complement strand
TTTTTTTTGTCTTTTTGAGACAGCTGTGCAGTTCAGGCTGGCCTTGAACTCACTTTGTAGTCCAGGCTGGCCTGGAATTCACAGTGATCCTCCTGCCTCAGCCTCCCAAGTGCTGGGATTCCAGGCACGTGCTACACCATGCCCGGCACTATTTTTTTGGCTTATAACACTTTGTAATCAATATCCTTCCCTCATCCCTACTACTTCTAATCATTGATCTTCTCTCTGTCACTATGGTTTTTGATTTTTTTCCAGACTCTCCTATAAATGTAATAGTACAGTATGCTGTATATGGGGCTTTCTTTGTTCATGGTGTAATCCTTCATATATTACCATTACATGTATAAGTAGTTAAAATATTTAGTTACTGAAAATTATTCCATTCTATGGATCTGTTGCTAAAAATTGTCTATAAATATATCAGTCAACGGATATTTGGGTTATATTTGTCTCTTATGAGTAAAACAACTATAAAATAATTCAAGTACACAAATTTTTGAGGCCATACCTTTAAATTAATCTTGTATGAGAATTTAGGATTAAAATAAAAAAGAGAATGTAGGAGTAGAACTGTTGACCCAGATAGTAAGTGTATCTTAAATTTTATAAGAAAATGTATGTTCCTTGAAAGTGGCTAATCCACTTTACATTTCCTTAGTTCTGTGTATTTCAGTTGCTCCTTATTCTCACAAATCTATCCTGTGCAGTTCTGGAATACAGAACTTTGGCCATTGAACAATAGCAAGAATTTCATGTCACAATGTACCCATTATGCATACTTATAACTGAAACATGTTTTAAGAAATTACTTTTCACTGTCTTCTATATTTTGTTAAAAAATAAAAATGGACATCTTAACTACCAAACTGATTTCATAATTTACTGATGTTTTGACCCATAATTTTAAAAAGTCTGTAGCTTACATACGTATATATAAAATTTTTCCCTAATTATCTGTCTGTATCTAATTCTCAGTTTTGCTCATTTTTTATATATTATGATTTGTCTCTGTTGGGAGTCAGTTGCCTAGGATTGGACAGCAAGCTGATAGGTTAATCTAGGCTTGAGGTTTTGACTGACAGCATGACGTGGAACTCCGAACTGACTCAGGGTTGCAGAGTGTACTGAATGGCGGACTGCACTGGCCATCATTTGCAATCACTGTGCAGCCATAATTCTCAGCCAAAAAGTTGCTGCCTTTTCTCTTTACCTTTTCAAACTATTTTGGTTCAGTCTCTCAATAAATGGGTGGGATTAGGAAAAAAGAATTTATCATAATGATTAAACTTTATTTGAAAAAATATGGAAATCAATATCTAGAGGTATAGGTTTAACTATTTTAATTTTCATACACTGTCTTTCATCTTTTTTTCATATTTGTTCTGGAGTCAAGCATCGTAAAATAATAGAGGATTGGAATGAGAAAGGCTAAAATAGTAGATGATGCTGTATCAACATGATATTCAGTCTGGGGATAGTAGGTTCATAAAAGATTATATGTATTTTTTTCCTGTATGACCTGCTGATTTGGGTTCATTTTCAAAGTCTTGCTTTCTGGCCTCTGCTTTTTCCATTAAAATTCACCAGCATCATTCTTTCCATCAATGAGGGTTTGGCTAAAAGCTTATGTTTTTAAGATTTTATATTAGGAAAAAATCGTACAGTTGCAGAAATCATTAGTATACTGATTCAACCTTTCAGATTAGGAAAAGAACATAGTCCAAGGTCACTGAATAAATTACTTTGTAGCAGAAAAAGAAAATTACACCCTGACATAGTGTGATTTTAATAAAAAATGAAAATGGGATTTATGACCTGCTTCCTTTGGGCTACTAATGTTCACGGCCAAAAGATGAATCCCTTCTGTGACATTAAATATGAGGAGGGTTATGCAAAATGTTGCCAAAAAGAGAGGTAAAGTATACACACTCGTATATTTTTATACCCATCTGCTATCACAGTGAAGCCAGATACATCAGAGGCAAACAAATCAGGCCAAATAAATTCATTTTTTTGCACTGCATTGATGAGCAAATGAGATGTAGGTCTAACAGCAGAAGGAAAACAACAATGCTCATTGTGACGAAGTGGCACTCATGTAAATTGTACCACTGACACATACCTGAACACGGGTCTTCTAGCTCTAATATTGATTTTTAGTGATACGTGATATGTTGTATTGAGTCTCTGGTAGGATATCTCTAACTACATTAGTGAATACTGTCACTAACAACCTGCAGAATAAAGTAAAGAAATATTGAAAGCATAATTTAAATATGTAACAAGTATAAGGAAACTGTGACACGATGTGGGTTTGGGTCAGCTCACATGCTCTGATTAAATTTGAGACATTGGTGAAAACCAATAAGATGAAATCTATTTTGTAAAAATGTAAACGGCTCAGTGATAGCAGAAATTAACAGATGCCCTCACTCAGAATGATGGAAACTGAGACAGACTCTGTAGGATGGTTGGATGCATGGATTAATGAAGCTATTAATAAGATAACATTTTACTGAATGCATCATGGAGGAATATCTCCTACGGCAGTTAATATTTTTATTAAGAATTTAAAAGAAAACCTTACAAACTCTAGAATATCAAGATGTTGCTCATCAATTTTTTAAAAAATAATTCTTGACAAACTAGAACACCCTACAGCAAAATGAATAAAGACCTTCCTCCTACTTAACCACCTTTTGTATTTAGAGGAAAACCTTTTATAGTAAAATATTTACTTGCCATTGTTAATGTATTTTCTAATTCCTCTTTAGACCATCCCTTTTTCGCTGCAAGTCCTTGAACCTTCCATCTGTAATTCTGCCATTTCCTACCTACTTATAGTCCCTATAATTATGCTCCCTATAATTAATCTCCTGTTTCCATCTTTTTCTCAAATGTTTTCGTTGCAAGATAAGGAAAACAGCCAAGGCAGTGCCTTTCCTTCAGGCTTAATTCTTCGCTGAACTCTAGCATTTGGCATCAGAGTCTATCTGCTTCTCCTTGGAAATGACTTTTTCTTTAGGCTCTGCCCTCAGATCATTGATGGTAAACCTTTCGGACAAGTGCCCAAGCCGCAACCCTACACCCACTTATTTATCACAAAGTGCCAACGCTGAGGTTAAACTTGAATGCTCAGGTTTGGGTTTAGAAAAAGCAGCTCTACATTAACATCGTTTGCCCTAAAAACAAATAACATATGCCATAGGCTCATCACTACTGCCCTAGATCCTTGCTCCTTGCTCCCCTAAAATCTGGCCCTTCCTTCCTCTGGTCTCTTTTGCAAGGTCTTCTGTTTTCTACATACTAACAATGACGTTTCCTAAATCTATGTGCCTGGTTCAGTTTTTTTCTCTATTTAACTACTAGGGATATACTGAACTACTCCCAAGGGGTTCAATTAGCATCTCTATCATTATCTAATTGTCTAATACACAACTTCAGCTTTGACCTCTTACCCTGGTCTCACTCAATTATTCTGCTAGCTTAAAATGCATATTTATCACAATTTCCAGAGTTACTACAAATTTAACATCTTTTGCTATAAACAGAATTCCATTTGTAATTCAATGGTACCTCAATTCACCAGCACTTCTGTTTGCAAACAATTTGGTTCACAAATGAAAGCATTTGGCAAAATTTTGCTTCTGTTCTTATGGATCATACTGGGTGACACATGCAATCTCAAACCTCATCCCCACACAAATATAAGTGCAGCCATCTTCCCCCAGTGTAAAACAAATAAGTTTGTAAACCACTGTATGTTCTTTTTATTTATATCAACAGAAACACTATACTCCCTTTCTGAAGATTTGGACTCTTTTACTTTCCCTTTCCCTCATTTATTTCATCAGATCCTTTCTTTTTTTTTTTTTGTCTTTTTTGAGACAGGGTCTCGCTGTGCAGTTCAGGCTGGCCTTGAGCTCACTTTGTAGCCCAAGCTGGTCTCAAACTCTCAACGATCCTCCTGCCTCAGCCTCCCGAGTGCTGGGATTACAGGTGTGCGCCTCCACGCCTGGCCTCATCAGATCCTTTCAACACAGGGTTTCTCTGAAGGCCCTGTGTGATCACTGCGCTCTAAGCATTTCACAGTGTCTCATTGCTGGTAAGGTTTTCTACAAGGTTTTCATACTTTTATGAATCTATCCTCCATCTCACCTGCACTCTTTTTCTCCAGTCAATGTGCTTAACACACATCCCATCGTTTTCTTTCGGATTAAGAATTTCCCATGATTCTCATGGCCCAAGGCATCCAATCAAAGACCTTCTAGCAATAGCCCAATCTTTCAAAGTCCTTTTAACTTACAAAAACATTTTCATTTTCTCTCATTTCCGACACAGAGCCTACTTTAATTAGGCTATCTGCATCTTATTTCCCTTTTGTACCTTTTGCATGATGATCACTATATCTGAAATAACAATCCCTCAATTATAGACCTAAAATTATCCATAAATAAGTGGTAACCACTGAATTATCTCTAAAATACACATCTTTTGTTTCTTTGGATAAATGATCCCATGTTCCACAGACACTTTGTTGGTGTAAAAACTACTGCAAAATCACTGAGTTATTCAGAATGACTGTAATGGATATTCCTAAAAAACTTGAGAATATTACTATAGTTTGCTGGGCACATGTGCATATTATTAAGAATGCTATCTCCTACTCAACATGTGTCAACACTGGAAAGTTCCTCTTTTGCATGAAAAAAAAAAAAACGTTGGAATGCTCATGATAGTACAGAAGGATTTACTGGTTTTGTAGGTATAACTTCTATGTTATATTTTCATTGACTTATGTTTAGCTGCAGAAATTTTTACTTTTACTTCTAAATAAATCTTAAATTAACTCCATTGTATTTAATTTAACTTTTATGAGTGGATACATTAACTGTACAAATGCAGTGATACATGTAAGTATAGCAAAATATTGGCTACGTTAGTTAACATGATATACAAGAAATATTTCACATATCCAAATATACTTTATATATGAGTCTGTGTTGGTTTAAAGAAATGACCCCACATTTTGCTGCCATTCCTCCTCTCTTAAGATGAGCTCTACCTTCTCCCCTAAATTCTGGGACCATTTATAATTATTGTGACAAATATATCATGATACAATATAGTAAAACTCATATCATATTGTCACGTTCAGAAACTCTGACTTCTGATTGGGCTTTCGTTTAAGTTATGGATGATACCGCTTCTGCTATGTTTGGTGGAATATTTGTGATGAAGCCCTGAGCCATCATATAAGAAGTTTCTGTTTCCAGAGTTTAATGAAGAGGACATGTGTGAGCATGGAGGTGGTCACAATTAGTCACCACCACCCTAGTCCAGACAGCAGACCCGAGTGAAGCATTTTCCAGCAGACTGCAACCCCGTCCATCCAGTGACTCTGTGCCTTCCTCAGTGGCGGTCCCAGACATTAGGGATCAGGACATGGCCCCTGTGTCATCTTGAAATTTTGAGCAACAAAGTCATGAATACAGTATGTTAAAATAGTATTTTCCCATTGACTGATGGAGTAATATATAGAAACTGCAGCTGAGACCGTGTCCTTTGTCAGTTATATGAATTCTCCCTCTTTGTAGCTTTCCTTTCTATTTTCTTAATGATAGCTTTTGATAAAATGAAATCCAATTTTCAATCTTATTCTTCATGATTCATGCTTTTAGTCATTCACTTTGATAAATGCTTTCCCACCCCGAGGTCATGAAGATATTAAAAGTTATATTAACTCTTAGAAGTTTACTTTTATTTTTGTTTTGCTTTTATTTTTAATCCATAATTCAATCAAAATTGTCTTTATATATGGTAAAATAGTGAAGATTGACTTCTTTTAATTGTGTATATTCTATTGGTGCAATGCTGTTTTCAAAAAACTGATCTTTTCTCCATTTGCGGTTGAGTCTAATTCTGGATAATCTTTTATCTGCCTTGACCGATTTATCATTTTGCATAATACCAGGTGTTAATTGCTGTCTTTTTAAGCATTCATAAGTGATCACATAGGTTTTTTTAAAAGAATTTTAAAATAGAACAATAGCAAATTACCAACAACATAGACAAAAACAAAACAAAGCAAAAACAATAAGAATGATACAGGGTTTCAGAACAAAATGATAGGGATTAACAGTGGTTGTTATATTACATATTTTTATCTTCATCGAAGTTGGTCAGATTACCAGATGTAAGAATGCAAGACTACTCAAAACATTAAAGAGAAAAAAAAATAAAAACAAAAAAATTATAAATGATACAGAATTTCACCAAACAAGATGATAGGAATTCAATAGTTGTTATGCTGCATATTGTCGTCTTCAAATTAGTTGTTCAGACTATCAGATATAAGCATGCAAAATTGACCAAAAAAAAAGCCTTAACTGTTGCCTTCAATAAACCATTAGACATCAGCAGTACAGTTATCCCAGCTGTCCTTCCGTGTGCATATACATATATCTATTTTCCGTTCCTCCTTTCTTTCCTTTTCTACTTTCCCTCAGGGAAAGAAATTTGTCACATAGGTTTTTGGCTTTGGCATTCTTCAAAAAACTACAGTTGTTGGCTCTTTTGTGCTGTTTGTATTTTCATATAAAGTTTTCAGCTAGCTCTTCAATTTACACATACGTATGTGTGTGTGTGTGTGCACAGATATACACACGCACATACATACCTGTTATAATTTTAATTGCAGTTACATTAAATTGTAATGGAGTAATTTGAGGATAATTTACAACTTTAAAATACTGGGTTTTAAATCCATAAATAGGGTTTATTCCTGAATTTAGTTAATTTTAGTTTCTCCAATAATCTTACAATAATGTCTGTATAGAAGTACTCTATACAGGTAGTACTACAGAGTTGATATTTTCCCCACTGTAAAACATACTTCATTTTCTATTTTATTTTTATGTACTGTATATTTGTTTTGTGTGTATTTGTATGACCTTGTACATAATGACCTTGTTAAAGTCACATGTTTAAAGTAATAGTTACATCAATATGATTTTGGATTTTTTGGTATACAGTTGGTGTGCCTGAAAATCATGATGCTTTTCTTTTTTTCCTGTTCTTTTTAATAATTTATTGTGTTAAGTAAAATGGCCTTAAGTAAAATATTTTTCCACTGTTGAACAGAAATATCAATAGACAAATCCTTATTTATTCACAGGCTTGAGAGGAATTCATTTCCTCACAAAGTATAAAAATTGCTCTAACTTTTCATGTAAATTTCATCACACTTAGTAATTTCTCTTGACTTTCCAGTTTGGAAGCTACTGCTCATTTCTTTTTAAATTATGAATGGAGTAGAGTATCACACTCTTTTTCTCTTCCATTGACATGATTACAAGCTCTTCTGCATTCTCTCATTAATATAGTGAACTATACTCAATTTTCAAATGTCAAAACATTGCCACATTCCCAAAATGAATGAAATTTTCTTGTGATATATATTTTATATATTTCTGGATTCTGTTTATGATAGTTTTAATTTGTATCTATTCTTAGGAGACAAATTAACCACAATTTTCCATTCTTGAAATAGCCTAGTAGTTTCACATACATATATATGAACTTTTATATATAAAAACTATAATAAGCTTTTATCTATAAGCATATATATGTAATCCATATATAAATATGTGTGGTTCAATACACATGTAAGAATTACGTGTAAATTTTAATGAAAAGCTATATATATACTTATATATAACTTTTACATATATGTGTGTATATAGAATAAAATATTTATGTCAGCTGTATAAACAAAAACATGTTTTTTATCCAATTATTTAATTATTCTATCACTACCCACTACAGTGATCATCCCCAGCCCTTTATTTAAACAAAACAAGACAAAACATGCTTTGGGTGGTAGTGGTGGACTCTTAATTAACAGAAGTCCCATTCTTCATTGAAATTTCTTTAGTCTTCCCTTACTACTTTTTTTCTATTTTAGAATTCCATCCATGGTATCACATAATATATCAGAATCATTTCTCTTTCTTCTCTGCTTTCCTGATTCTTAGGCTTTGCTTATTTTTGATGATTTTGAGTTTTGCGTATTACAAGTTAAGTATTTTTCAAAATACCCCTCTATAGCAAAAACAGTTCTGAGAGAAGTTTATACGATGAGTACCTACCGACATCAAAACATCAGAAATTTCAGGTAAATAACCCAATGATGCATCACAATTTCCTTGAAAAACAAGAAAAATCAACACAAAACCAAAAGGAAGGAATGAAATAATAGATACAAGGGCTGAAATTAGTGAAATGGAGACTAAACATTAGAGGATCAATAAAAGAAAGACTTGCTTCTTTTAAAAGATAAACAAGACTGATAAACCATTAGCCAAACTAATCAAGAGGGAGAAGTTCTAGATCAATGTACTTAGTGAAGAAAAGGGGGACATTACAGCAGACCCCACAGAAACCCAAGGAGTCATTAGGAACTGTTTTTTTGTTTGTTTGTTTTCTTGTTTTTGTTTTTTTCCTGGTACCGGGAATCGAACTCACGACCTTGCACTTGCCAGGCAGGCGCTGTACTGCTGACCTGAATCCCCAGCCCCAGGAACTGTTTTAAAAGCCTATATTCTAACAATTTGAAGAATTTGAAAGAAATGGATAATTTCAAAACACATATGACCCACCAAAACTGAACCAAAAAGATATAAATAAATCTAAACAAATTAATAATAAGCAATGAGATTGAAGCAGTAATAAAAATTTTCCCAGCAAAAAAAGCCCATAACTAGATAAGTTCACTGATAAATTTCACGAGATCTTTAAAGAAAAACTAACATCCATGCTTCTCAAACTACTCTGTGAAAGATAAAGGAAAGAAACCTTTCCAAACTCATTCTGTGAATTCATTATTGCTCCAATACTCTATAGAAAAATATTCCTGGTGAACAAACATGGAAAAACCTTGAACAAAATACTCACAAACAGAATTCAATAACACTTGAAAAAGATTTTATATCATAATCAAGTTGGTTTCATTCCAGACATGCAAGGATGATTCAATATATACACACTGATAAAAGTAATACATCACATAAATACGATCAATGATAGCAATCATATAATCAATTGATGCAAAAATAATCATTAACAAAGATCAACATTCTTTCATGATTAAAGCTCTGAAGAAAGGATCAGACCTCAGTATAACAAAGGCTGCATATGATCAACCTACAATCAGCATCTTTCTGAATTAGAGGAAATCTGAAAACATTTCCTCTAAAATCAGGAATGAGAGACATAGATGTCTACATTTCCCACTCCCTTTTAACTCTATAGCACTAGAAATTTTAGCACGAGCAATGTAGGAAGAGAGAGAGAAAAAATGTAAATAGAAAAGGATGAAGTCAAATTATCCTTTGTTTTGCAGGTGATATGAAGCTATATTTATAGAAGATAAAGACTTCACCAAAGGATTTAGGGAGGAGGTAAACAAATTCACCAAAGGAAAAGGTTACAAAATCAATATTAGAAAAATCAATAGTTTATCTATATACCAAAAATGAGCTAGCTTAGAAAAATATCAGGAAAATAATTTCATTCATGACATTTTCAAAAATATTAAAAACAAACCTTCAAAGCATTAACATAAGGAGGTAATACACTACTACAATGAAAATTACCAAAAATGAAAGGAAATTGAAGCAATGCTAAAAGATAGAATGACCTCCTGTGTTCATAGACTGGCAGAACTAATGTTCAAATGATCATATTACTGAAAATGATCTACAGATTCCATGGGATCGCTATCAAAATACCAATGATATTCTTTATAGATCTAGAAAAAAAAACTCCTAAAATTCGTATGGAAACCCAAAAGACAGGGAATAGCCAAAGCAATCCTAAGCAAAAGAGCAAAGCTGGAGGTATCACAATACCAAATTTTAAATTATACTATAAGCCCCATATACTCTAGTTTAAAAAAGCATAGTACTGTCACAAAAATAGACATGTGGGCCAATGGAATAGAATAAAGGACACAGAAACAAACTCACAACTACTGCTATCTGATTCTGGGCAAAAGACCCAAAACTATACATTGGAAGAAAGACAGTCACTTTAACAACCAGTGTTGAGGAAACTGGATATCTATATGTAGAAGAGTGAAACTAGATCCCTCTCTCTTATTCAGTAGAGAAATCAACTGCAAATGGATCAGAGGCCTTGCTATAGGATCTGAAATGTTGAAATTACCAGAGTAGAACATAGGAGGAGCACTTGAAGCCACAGGTACAAGCAAAGACTTCTGAACTAGGACTCTGAGAGCACAGGAAATAACTGTAAAAATCAATAAATGGGGCTACATGAAATAGAAAAATAAGTACACAGATTACATTGTTTGATCAATTTTATGTGTCTGTATCTGGTAATCTGAGCAACTATTTGAAGATAACAATATGCAATACAATTGTTAATTTCCTATCACCTTGTTCTGAAAATCTGTATCCCTTTTACTGTTTTTTATTCTCTTTAAAATAAAAATTAAAAATAAAAATAGAGAAAAAAGAAAAAAAAATGCATTGAGCAGCGTTCTAACACACTGAAATTGTCCAGTTATCTTCTTGTTGATTTTTAATTTAATTATGGTCAGAGCACTACTCTCTATATATGGGATACAGGTATATAATTTCATATATCTCTGTGTTAAATGTGTTTATGTTCTCATTGTAACTTACTTAAAAATATTGGAACACAGAGAGTAACCAACTGCCTTTAACTAGGAACAAAAACTAATATTAAGTGCGTGCTTATAAATGTCAGGGATTATATTTGTTCTGTTTTAGTCACCTAGCAATGATTGAAATGTATGTGATTATTCCAAAGTATAGATAAAGAAACTAAAATATGTGATTTCTTGTACAAAGTAGTGGTAGGAAGTAGCAGATTTTGGATTTTAACTTAGGCTTCTCTGTTTCTCTTATATTGTACTATACATTGTAATATTATATCTATAATATTTAGGTTACCATTATGAAAACTAGGAAAGGTATGAAAGGTTGAAAAACTACAACTCAGTTTACCATAGAGATAATGCATTCAACAAAAGCAGTCTCAACCTTATCCTTGATTTCTCTGTGCCTTCAGTCATAAAAGTTATAAAATATAAAATCACTGATGAAGATAAACTTGTGAGGTGGTATTTTATCACCAATTTAGGGGCCCAAGATATAGCTTAGTGGCACAGTGCTTGCCTGGAAAGTGCAAGGTCCTGAGTTTGAGTCCCAATACCAAAAGCAGAGCAAAACAAACAAACAAATAAACAAATTTAATATTTAGGCTGAGTCATGGGTGTCAATAACATGAGAAGTGGTTAAAATGTATTTACAGAGAAAGATGCACATGTGCAGCTTCTACGTTATTATTTTTCAATATTATATTTTAAACTATTTACCAAAACTGATACTAATCTAGTTATTTGTTGTAAAAAGGCGACATCTTCAAGCGTGGGTATAGAAACCACGTTTTCAATGCTGCTGTTCCTCCATGAAGTGCAGGCTTAGAGCTGCAGCCTGTGCTGTTCTCAAACAGGAAGGACAAACAGAACAAGTTGTAGGGAGTGAAGAAACACATTACCAATACAAGGCAGATGCAACAGAAAGCAAAAGAGAAACCACTGATGTGTCAGAAAAGCAAAACGAGAGAAGGAAGAGGTGAAAGAAACAAAAGAAATGGGAAAGACTCCTGGAGGCAAAAGTCAAACTCTTCATTAAGTGCTTGTCTTCCCTTAGGTCTTGAAACCCTATTTTTCTCTTTCCACTTTCATTGTTATGGAAAGATTTTCAATAAAATACAGATATTGTGCCTTCTGTTGTATGATCTAATTACACTACTGGCAACTCTTGCCCTCTTGGGATTTACAAACCAAAAAGCATATTTTAAATATTCCTACATTTTATGTAGATAATGGTTTGAAGGGAATTCATATGTAAATCCAAAATATATTCATGTCTATTGATATCTGAAGTGCTGTTAGTGGCACTTAAAAATAAGGAACGGAAGAATGTGGTACGAGGAACAAAAGGGATAGACGTGAAGCTACATATTAATATCACAGAGATGAGGTTGTGAGGAGAGAAAAGGGTGGCGAGGAATACATTAGCAAGAAAATAAATGAAATAGGTTAGCTCAAAATAAGATTTCAAATCTTAGATTGTCCAGAACAACCCAAGTCATCGCCTACCTGCGGGAGGAAAGGAAACTGTACCTGAAGCATGTGGGAGAGCCGGAGTACTGTGGCCGGCATGCAGGAGGGAGCCGAGTGTTGAGGGTGGAAAGGAGAAAAAACGATAAAAAATGCTTTCTGAAGTGTGAATAACCAATAAATAGTACTTAAGCCTATCATTTTCTGCATAATGACTAAATTCAAGAGAAATTGCATAGAAGGGCAAGAGAATTTTCCTTTTCTCCTCAGGTTATTTCCTCCTTTGTTTTCCCTCTACTGATCTTTCACAAGAAGAACTTGTACCCAAATGGCTCTCTTTAAAAACACATACACTGTGTGAAAATGTGTTACAGTCAAAAGGAGGGCAGAGAATATGCACGCTTTATTTATGCTCCTGAGGTGTTCAGAAGCAATTTTTTTATTCAACAATGAGACCACAAGAACAATTTATGACTTGAAAAATTCAAACAGCTGGAAGAGACAGCGGGAATGTGCTGACACATCCCGAGGTCCTAATTAATGAGTGATTCAGGTATTTCAGGAATAAAAGATGGCATTTCAAATTGTTGCCTTAAGAGAAATTATTTTTTAATAGAACAGGAAATTTTAGCCCTGTAATACTTAAATGATCACTTGACATTTCATTTCTATTCACTTATGACTCCATTATTTGCCTGCAA
Source organism: Chinchilla lanigera (assembly GCF_000276665.1). Lineage (NCBI taxonomy): Eukaryota > Metazoa > Chordata > Mammalia > Rodentia > Chinchillidae > Chinchilla > Chinchilla lanigera. Next base: position 16,787,333 of record NW_004955427.1, on the reverse strand, counting down.
TAAATCAATAATCTGGCCAATGAGACTTTCATCCTTTAAGATAAAGTTCCATGTTGAGATTCTGAGAGCTGTGTTGTGGTGGTCGGTGCATATGTAAATATAATTCTACATTCTCCAGTCTAACTTGGGTTTGGAAGTGAGCTGCAACTGTGGCATTTTCATTTTCTCATTTTGCAAATCTGTCCTTATGCAGGCAAAAAGCTGATGACTTCTATGCTATCATTGTTTTCAATTACTTAGAACCCCTCACACACACTTTGTTCCCTGCAATGTGTCTCTCTTATTCCCAGGAGATGGATTGGGTCAGGTCAGCAGACACAGATGATTCTGCAGCACGGATGCCAGATTCATGTTCAGGATTCAGTTCTGAGCTAGTGCACTGCTTCTACCTGCTGCTGGGTGCTACAGTCATTACTGAGTTTAGCAGATGGAGGGGAGAACTTTAAACTTCAGGACACAGATGGAGAGCAGACTTCAGAGGGAGGATTATTCTAGAATTTAGCAAAAGGTTGTGTCACTTCAAAACAAATCCGTAGCACTAGAGATCAAACCCCTATGCCAAAACCCAGAGACAATGCACATCATTAAAAGCAATCGACCATTCTGAGTGGTGGCCCCAGCTTGTCCATCAACACTTAATGAAACTCAACAAAGTGAAGGTGAATTATTATAAAAAAAAAATCTTTCAAAAACTCTCCTTTTAAATCTTCTCCCAGTAGTAGCAATGCAAATAAGAAAAGAGGATTTACTTTTTTATAGCTAATGGAGAATTGGAGGGAAAACACAACATGGGAAAAATGTCAGGCACCTCATGAAAGTCTCATAGATTACTACTTTAGGGAATTCACCCCTATATGTAGTATGGACAAAACTTGATCTCCTATGAGATGATTCACATTAATCGGACTCACAAAAGAATGATCTACAAGTCCAGAGTGCCAGTTTACTAATTTTCATTGATATATGTGGCTATGTCATGAGAATTGAAATACCCAAATACTCAAATATGTCTCTGTATGGAAAGTAATGCTCAAAGTACAGCCGAGGTTATACCAGATCATGGGGGATTCAACACTGTGAAATGATTTTGTACCATGAAAGCATCTCTTGGAAGGCTGCTGCATAAGCATCACAGTTATTTCAACCATGGATATGAGTTTGCCAATGCAGCTGGACTAGTGAAATTCTTTTTAACTAGAGCTCACCACAGATATACAACTCTCTGAGTCACGAGTCAGATTGCCTCGGTTTGAGTTTAGCGCTGCCATTTCCTAGTTGGGTAACCTCTGACAGTTATTTTACCTATCTCTGCCGAAGATACTTATCTCATTATAAAATAATGATTGTAATATTTCTATATCACAGAATAATTATAAATATTAAATATTTTTCCAAAACAGTCTAGAATAGGCTGGGGATGTAGCTCAGTGGTGCAGTGCCTGCCTGGCAAGTGCAAAGTCATAAATTCAGTTCCCAATACCAAGGCAGTCTAGAATAAATCCTATGAGGACTATGTGGTTAAAGTTCAAATGTTTGCTCCATCACTTTTTTTTTTTTTTTTTTTTTTTTTTGGTTTTTCTCTGGTACCGGGAACCGAACTCACGACCTTGTGCTTGCCAGGCAAGCGCTTTGCCGCTGAGCTAAATCCCCAGCCCCTTGCTCCATCACTTAATTGGATGAGTCTTTGGAGCCAGCCTTATTTTTGCTCCAGTTCCCACATTTTTAAAACAAAAATATGAGCTATAGTATCTATGTTGGAGGATTATTTTGAAGATTATACAAGTTAATGCACTTGAAATGCTGGAAAAGTGCCAGACATGTAGTAGATATCTAATATATATTGGCAATTATGATTACATAATAGTAATGCAGTATAATAAAAAATAACATATCAGTTTTTTTGGCTGTCTTGGTTCTAAATTTCCAGAGTGCACCCACTGAATTTTTGTGCTCGTTCATTAGGTATTTTGTGGATCTTGAAGACAGTCTTCTGGTTTGCTTTTCATTACACTTGTGTTTATAGAGGTGATATTAATAAAGAGCTGACAGTCACACAGTGGCACGCACATCTATGTGCTACATTAGTCTCTACAGGCACCATCTCATGTCATCAGCACACAATTCTGGGATGTAGCTACCACCTTATACTTAACTAATAATGAACTCATGGCTTAGAAAAGGCAAATCATTTGACTAAAATCTATCAGTTAGAATTCAAGTTCAAGACTTCCAAACCCAATGGTTTTTGTTCATATCTACTGGATGTGTTATTTACTGAAGATAGTGACATGAAATAAAAATGATTCTGAAAAGCGGAAATACAGACCATGGCATTGCACATAAATCAAGAATTATAGATCAGCTTCAGCCAGTTAAAGCCAGGTGAGGTTCAAGTAAGTATAAATTGAAAATCTTTTGGAATTTCAGTTATATGCTTTCTAGAATTATAAACGCTGCAATCTAAAATATAAATTGACACTGATAATCAACATATTGTCAATTCATGAAAAAAAGTATACCATTTATAACAGGCCTACATATCTCTATAAGCAATAACACAAGTAAAGTAATTTAACACAAAACAAGGTAATTGTATTTTTAATAATATAGGTAGTTTTATTTCAATGCCAAAAACTGTTGCTTGCATTGCAGACTTTAAATCAGTCCAGTCTTCATTTCAATTCAATTTAATTCCATCCAGTTTTATTCGTTTCAATTCTATTTGATTCAATTCAAGTCAATATGCATTTATGGAGTACTATTACATGTGAGGTATTATGCACAGGTTAAACATAATTAGGCTTCATTTTGTCTGTGTCAGGATAAGGCTCATATTAAAGCAAAGAATAAAGCAGTTTATTTTGTCATGTTTTATTAAAAAATTAAAAGTTCTAATTGTACATTTTCCACTTTTAACACACTTATATGCTAAAGAAGAAAAGCACACATGGGTAAGCAAGGGAGATGAAGAGATGTAGTTAAGCAAATTTATTGTTATACTAAAGGGTGGGCTAGTAATCTGGCTCACCCTGTCTGAATAAAAGAGTCTCAGATTTGTGGTGTTTGTTGATTTCCCCGCCACTGTGGCCAAATTCAAGCAAATAATGATTTTACAGTTAACTTGCAAAATACCTGAATATTTATAACAAATATGTGGTAACCATTTCCAAGAAGAAGACATCCCAGCACACCATTACTACAACCTTCTGTTTCATTGGTGGGGACCGAGTTGCCCATGATTTTATGTCTTCTCCATTAGATAGTAAAATGCCAAAGGAAGTATTTGATTTTACCTTGTACAGCCTTGCATTTCCTTGCCCAGTGCCTGCAGTAGATAAGGTTTTGTAAATACTTTGAATGAATTTTATCTACACTGTGTCCTCTATACAGAGAATTATCCTTCTTACTCTTCAGATAAAAGAACTACCCACAGCATCATTTTTTCACACAGTGAATACTACTAATGGGATCCCTGAAGATCATTGCATCCACCTACATTTATGCACTTGACACACTTTAATTTGGGTACCTCCCCAATGTCTGGAGCATAATGACAAATTTGACATATACAGATATAAAAGATTTCAAGATCTTATCAAGGAATTGTAGTCCAGCCAGTAAAAAGACAATGATACTGAAGTGTGGTAAGGCCATGCAAACACTGAATTGAACTTTTTTTTCTTTTCTTTTCTTTCCTTTATTGGGGGTTGGCTCCAAGGACTAGACACTAAAAAAATACATATCCCTGGGGGTTTTTCTATTATTTTATTTTGAGACAAGGTCTTGCTAAGTCACTAAATTGCCCTGGCTGATTTTGAACTTGCAGTCCTCTTGCCTCAGCTTTCCATAGTGCTGGGATTACAGGAATGCACCACCAGCCATGCTGTGAATCCAATCTTTTATTTTGGATATACCTTTCTACCAAGTGCAAATTCAGAAGGGGAAAACACGTCACTGTATTTATTCAACTCTACCAAACATGACAGTTGACCCTGAAACAGGGGTGATAGAACTTCCTAAAAAACAAAGTACGGTAATGGTTATCGAATAAACGATGTTATTAACATAAAAATATAAGAACCGAGCATGGTATGCCTCTAATCCCAGCACTCCAGAGGCTAAAGCAGGAGGATCATTGTGAGTTCAAGGCCAGCCTGGGATACAAAGTGAGCTCAAGGCCAACCTAAACTGCATAGCAAGACCCTGTCTCAAAAAAAAATAAAAATAAATAAAAATAAAAATACAAGACTACAAGGCCCATAATTCAGAATTGGAGAAGTATTTGGTGCATTTTTCAATCCTATTTAATGTTGCAAAGTTAAGGAAATTTATTTTTTTTGTCTTTTTGAGACAGGGTCTTGCTATGCAGTTCAAGCTACCCTTGAGCTTACTTTGTAGCCCAGGCTGGTCTCAAACTCACAAACGATCTTCCTGCTTCAGGATCTGGAGTGCTGGGATTACAGGTGTGCACCACCATGCTTGGCGGGAAATTTCAATATAATCCGAGAAAAATATTTGATAAGCAAAGCACTTATTATGCTTCCTGTATTTGTAACAGCATCAGCATTCTTGTTCATATCTCATTTCACAATAAGCATCTGTAAAACCAGGCATAAATTTTATTTAATTAATGCCTTTTTTCATCTAGCTGAAAGCAAAATGATTTTTAACTTTCAACCGGAGCTATATTAATTAAGCTCTCACCTGCTGGTGGAAATGTGCTAAATGCTGCCAGCTCGGCTGCTGTGCGTGCTATTCTTTGGAGGACTAGAACCTCGTCCACACTCAGACATGCATTTTTACCCCTATTTAGGTTAGCATGTGCTGAGGCACCTCAGGGCCCGTGCGCCTGCTATGTTACAACGCAAACTCACTGATTCTCCAGCACTTGGCCAGATACAAGAACTTCTTCATTTCAGTTTACTTAAAACCAGGGCTTTGAAAAGTACTAATAGCTGCTACAATGAGGTATAACATAGTACTTTATCCATACTCAATTCTAAAATTCTACTCAAAGTCACAGAATTTACAGACCATGTGCAGAAGCAAAGGGGAACTTAATACAAACTAAATCAAAGAAGCTTAAAAAAAAGGGCTGGACCCTGCAGTTTCCACTGTTAAGGGGATAACCAGAGATAGTGAGTTCCTTTTAAAAGCAGGCACCAGGGCTAATGGCTTAATGCTAAGAACTCTCCGCCCATGGTTAAGAATCAAGCTGACTCATAAAATGCATTCTGCTCAGTTTGTAATCCTGTTGTTTCTCAAATGACCTTCCCTGGCAAGCACGGAGGCTGCGAAAGGAAGCCACATGTAAACACCAGGCAGGGCCAGTAGAATAAGCCTACATGTGGGCAGCTGCAAACAATCCATTTTAACTCCAAGTCAGCTTTTAAGGGCCTTGAGTGTTACAGTTAGGGTGGTAGAAGGGGAGGCGGAAGTCAAAGTAGAATTGGCTTTGGCAGGCATGCATTTTCCTACAAACTGTGCTCAATTCTTCTAATCATAGTTATTATGAGTGTTTCTCTCCAATTTATTCCTCATGTCGCTTTGTACTTTTACTTTCTCCCCACAGTCTGCTAGTTGAGGATATCAGAGTGGTTTTTGAACCTAGAAATAATAGAGCAGAAAGGTGATAACTTTTAAACCACATAAACACATGCACATGAATCTCCCTTGGCTTCTCCCCTACAGGAGTATTCAACTGTGGGTATTTGACAGAAGTTAAAATTAGCTGAAGTGGCCAAGGGCTGTGGTCACATGTAATTTTCAAAATCATAATGTATAAGAATTACCTACAACTGTGTGACCTTGGGCACTTAATGTCCACCTCTGGGCCTCCCTTTTTTTTCTTCAGGAAACCAGTAGAAATTCTTAAACTATTCTCCAGGAATCCCACTATTATTTTAGAAGTGACCTCAATAGGAGATTATCTCTTCTACTAATGCTTGAAATGGAAAGGTCGTGCAGGACTAGAAAAGAAAAGGCTATTTGATTAGATTAATCCAAGGTCTATAATTTCCCCACAACATTCATTCTGTTTGTCAATCCACTAATCTTTGAGAACCTTTTCGTGCCATCTTTTTTTACATTACATACTGTTATCTTCAATGAAGTTGCTCAGTCCACCAGATATAAGAATATAAGATTGATCAAACAATCAAAGACAGTAACAAGTAATAATAATAAAAAAAAAACCATAGGAAATGATGCAGAGCTTCATCATAAAAGATGGTAGGGTTCAACCATTGTTGAGGGCTGGGGATTTAGCTCAGCAGCACAGTGCCTGCCTGGCAAGCGCAAGGTCGTGAGTTCGATTCCTGGTACCAGAGAAAAACAAGAACAAAACAACAACAACAAAAAAACCATTGTTGAACTTATTCAATCTTTTAATTCACTGCTAATTGTTTAGTCTTTCTGATCTGTTCTATCCTTAATCTCTGGAAATGTGTGTGTGTTGGTATGTGTTTGTGTGCTTCACCGGGTCATAGTTTGGTTTTTTTTTTTTTTGTCTTTTTGAGACAGGATCTCTCTGTGCAGTTCAGGCTGATCTTGAGCTCACTTTGTAGCACAGGCTGGTCTCAAATACCTAACAATCTTCCTGCCTCAGCCTCTTGAGTGCTGGGATTACAGGTGTGTGCTATCATACCCAGCTTGGGGCATAGTTTATACTATAATTAAAATGTATTTGGTGATGGGAACCATTTTCCTGATTGTCTTTTCGTATCTGAAAATTCTGCTTTGGTTGAGATAGTATTCTAAAATTTAAGGTGAGTTCTTGAAGCTGGAAAAAAAGTTTCTCCACCATAAAGAGTTTGACATCTTGGTCAGAGTTCAAGTGAGTAATTACATTCTCTCTTGTTCAGTCTTGCTGGTAGTTTTAATCAGAGATGATCTTCGTTTCTTACCTCAACCAGAATCTATTGTTCTGGAGCACCTGTTAAAACCAGTGCATTTCTCTCCAGTAGAGAACTGCTTGCAGTATAGTTATCCTGGTATTAAATGGCCTCTTTAAATATACCCTATTTGCAGCGTATATGTGGGCATTAGCAGGTGTGAGTAGCGACTTAAATACGATGATTTATAAAGTGCCTTAGGATCCTGGATGGAAAGGGCAATTTAGACCTGGGTTATCAGCATTATGTGAAAAACATGCCTCTGTAAACCAGTTACTAATTATGCAATTACCTTCTGTGGCACAAGTAAAAAATGATGTGATGCTTTTCAGCAAATTCTAGTCTTAAGTAAGTAATTCTTGGAGACAAATGATTAATTGTATTAAGTAGTCTTTACTAGATGCAATTTAGAGTAAGTCATTTTTTAAAAACATCTCAAACACCATGATAAAGTAATTGCAATTTGTAATAAATTTGTCTCCCTTGAGGAAATTTTATCCAGGGCAAAGAAAAATACTTGATTATTATTTTCATTTTTAGAAGAGCATTAGTGTATTTTAACAGTATAAGGAAAGTGTATAAGAAAAGCTCTTAGCTGCTAATGGAGCCAAGGGAAGTTTCTCACAGTGAAGTGATGATTTTGTAAACAAAGATACTCCTAATAGAGGTAATTTGGGGACTGGTGTTAAATCTGATTGAAGAACAGTTCACCTATCGCAAAACAGTTCCTCCTGGTTGATAAAAACCAATCTGTAACTCATCAAATTTTGAACTCTAAATTTGTACCTTAATGTCCCAGCCCAGAAATCTTAGTTTTTATCAGCGTGGAAGTGGACTGCTGAAGGAGTCCACATTCAACCTCATAGGAGATGCACAACTCTACTAACTTCAGGGGATTTAGATTTGTGAGTTTTTTCACCAGCTCCTGATTGTGGTGGAGAGGAATATTGGTGCTTATTTTCTCACACTAAAGAGCCAATGATATAGTTAACCATTTTAATGACCCTTTAAAAGATGTGAACAATCCCTAAAAGTTTGTGGTCATCTGAAAAAATGAGGTATCTATGTACTTTAGTGACTCCAACTGACAACCAGACAGATTAGTAAAATATATCCAGAAACATTTCTTTTTGGAAGATTGTTATTAGTAGTTTGTATAGTCCAACAGGGAGCCTGTGATTCTGCCTGGTTTTTATAAAAATGAGCGATGTCTACCTAATCTTACCAATCAATACATTTCATGAAATGATAGATTGGTCTGTAGAGACCAGAGTTGATTATGGAAGCAGCAGAAGTTAATGGATTAGCCATACCCTAGCTGAATGTTCTCTTCAGTGGAGAGTCTAATGTAATGTCCGGAACAGTGTGAACATCCCTAGTAGCGTTATTTCCTAATGGAAATTGAACATGTGAGAAGCCAGTGGGAGATTAAGGAAAAGAAAAAGAAATGCCTTTGGTAGAATTATCTATAACCTCACTCAACAAATAGTAAAAATAAATCTGATTCAACTCCATCCATTTACTTTCTCTAAGATCTCAAGGTGGGAGAGCCCCAGCTGAATGCACCATACCACAGAAAACATTCTTGTATTTGCATAATATTTCAGAGATGCTCAACTCATCTTGAGCCTGAAGGGCTGTAGATGTTCTTTGCATATTTTATGTTGCTTGCATTTTCTACAGAGATGGAAATTGATATGCAGTAGGTGCATGTCATGAGCATTTAGCAGGTCAGAATGGATGAATACAGTAGGAAAATCCCAAATGTAGCTTGTCTTTGAATTATCATGATCTTGAAAATTATAGTTTTGATTTGCAGGAGAAATTTCCTTTTTCATATTTGTGTTCTTTCTAGACTATTTGATTTATCTTTGTGATTATACATAAGTTAATTTAAAAAGAGCCATCTTTCACAGATAGGTTTATTTCAAAAATTTTATATCTGTTCTTATGGCTAGTAGATCAATCAGTAATCTTTATAGATGATTGCATTTAATTTGACTTCATATTTCATGGATAAGCTTGTTTCAAATATTTTTGTAGTTGAACTGATAGTTAATAGGTCAGGAATATTCAGCTTTAAATTCTTCCAATGGAATGTTGGAATCTGAGTTGTTCTTTTACAACCACCTTATTCATTTACCTATTTAGCAAAAATTCATTCTATGTTCAAACAGTGTTCTGAACAAATGATACCAAGAAAAATAAAACACAGCCCCTATTTAAAATTTTATGTATTTTCTCATCTTGTCTGAAATTGGTACTTTAGAAGACTATCACTTTAACAAAAACAAACATTCTAATGAGATGTTACAGTAATTCAATAAATAATGACTTTTTCTGTAAATTACTTCTGAATTACAGCTCAGAAACATTATAAGGGGTATTTCAAAGCTTTCCCTTCCAAGGAAAATTAAACTCTAGATAATCACTTGTGGCCATATAATAATCCAGGCTACTTGACTTTGAATTGTTAAACTCCTACCAGTTCCTTTCGGGAAATTATATTTCACTTTCCTACATGTCCTTGTAAATTCACTTTATGCAACAACCTTCACTTCTTGCTCTTTCCTATTATACAGAATTCTTGTTGTCTGTTAAATAATCATAATGGGCCCATAATGCCCATGTTTTAATAACTGGTAATGGAATTTAAAAATAATTCAAAAAGTGCTTCTCAGAAACTTTGGAATATCTGTTATATCAATTTCGATGAACTGAAGGCATAATTTTTGCTTGTGTAATAGATTTGGTAGTGTATTTCCCCCTTATTTCAGGAATAAATGAAATAGGAAGTTTATGCTTCAAGTCTTCAGACGCTAACACTACTAGACCAGTTTCTTACAAGAGATCTCCATGCCAAGTCAATGTAAATTTTGCAACTAAGCAGTCAGCTACTGTACTTATTCAGAGTTTCTATCATTTCTGCACAGTTTTTGTGGAGTTGAGTCTGTTACCAGGTTTTGGGATCCTGGAAACTCCTTCTAGAGGTGATTTCTAGGTTCTTTCTCTTTTGTGCAAATAATTGATCAAAACAAGCACAAATGGTAATAAGGTTTTACATTTATTGAAGGTAGGAAAAAATAGACGCTGCAGAGCAAGTTTAGGTAAAGTAAAAGCAGGGAAAATGTTTAAAAGTACTCCCTACAATGCAAGGGTGGGCTATTGTGAAAGGACACAATAACATGAGCTCAGTGGCAGCTGTTCCTTTTTATATTTCCCCCCGGCATCATGTCTATATCAGCCTATGGAAAATCTGCTCCAGTTCTTGGGAGTTCATGTGTAGAGCTTTGGGAACTGTTCTGCACATATGTCCTGGGATTTTGTAATTAAGAGGTCATGCCTACTTTCCCAGCTAGTTTTAACCACATGCTAGGCTCCTATCTCAAGTCTGGACTATGACAGCTTTTACCACTGTATCTACCTATTTATTCAACCCGAAATGCTTTAATTTTTTGCCCATTTATCTTCTACACTTATCATCAGATATGGTTCAGATCTCATCAATTCTAAGAAATATTTCCTTTATTATCTGAACCACAGTGATTGCATCTCTTATATTCAATTCTATCAACAGCTTAATTTCACCAGCCTCAAAAATAAAACCTTGCACATGGGGTATGAGAACTATGCTTTAGTTGCTCTGTATATTATCCAGTCTTCATTCATTTATTCATTCATTCATTCATGCATTCATTCATTCATTTATTAAAAATTCCATGAGTGTTTCATATGTGCCAGATTTTCTACTAGGTTTTGGAGAAACAGAAAACAGATAAGCATTTCTCATTCTCTTGAGAACTAAATAGTCTAATGGAGAACAGAGGAAATAAATATTGACATGTCTCATCCCCCAACTCGCACCAGGGATAGAATACAACTTCATCAGTAACATTGCTCTCTCTGGCAAAGTTCTTCAGGAGTTATGATATTGGTGGCAGGAGTAGCAATGGTAATATGAGGATGTCACCGGTGCTAGTTTTAGTTGTATACTATGGATTGGGTATTAGAAGTAAGCTGAAAACTATTCTTTTTCCTCCAGAGTCCTGAATAATTGAAATAGCAGAACAACAGGGGAGTTAGCAATTTGTTACTCTAAGGTTTTGGTAGTTTAAACCAGCTCACCATATTTTTTTCAAAATAGATGTGGAAGTTGAATGAGGCTTGTTACTAAAAGAAAATCATACAAATAAAGGTACACTGTGGGGGCATTGCATACGATTTTCTTTTTATGCCCATTGTAACAAAATTAAATATTATGAGATTTTCGTAGAATTCGCGGGCACACATTGACGTGGTACTGTTTCAGTGTAGGTACTGGTATGGTAAGATACTGGGAAAGAGTGACCATTTGAGTCAATTCCTGAAGAATGAATAGATGTCTATGAACTAAGAAAGAGCAAGGAAAAAGATACAGTGCAGCCATTAGAAGTAAAAGAATCATTAATATAGGTTTGTTGGTGCATAAAGGGGTTGTAAATCTTTGCTTGGGACTCAAGGACGGGATGCAAGTTCTTAAAAAAATGACAAGATTCAATGTACCAAGGGACAAATTATAAGAGGCTGAGATATGCAAAGAATTTGGAGTTTTGGGAAAGTTAGGGAAGAATGAACTGTGGGGTCAGTGATGAGTTTTGGAAAGATCATTCAGGCAGAATAGAGCTTGGATTAAGGATGCAGCCAGGCAAGCCAGTGAGATGCTCTTACAGTATCCCGTTTGTCCTCCTGACTTGAGCTAAGGTAGAAGTCTTGCAATAAAGAAGGAGAGGAGTGTGGACTTGAAAGATACCTGGTATTGATGACTTACTGAGCACAGGTATGAAGTGGGAGAGAATTCGGAAATACTCTTAAAGTTTTCTCTGGATCCTCAGAGATCTGTAATTGCTTCCATGAAGCAAACAGGTAATTCAGGAACACAACATATGTGGGCAGCTGGGGAGCATGTATTCTCCCCAAAAATAGACTGTCATATTCTCAAGGTCAAAGACCTTGTCTTCATTTCCTTATTTTAGCCATTTTGGGATAACCACAAGTTATGTTAACAACTAATTGCCAAGCAGAATAAAGAGACACAGATGAGCCATTAGCATTTTACTGAAGGGCACAGTGAAGCACAGGAAATAGTTAAGAGAACCACATGTATATTTGCATTAAATATGCATTGCATTTGCATATGATTTGTGTAAATCTGTCAAAATAGTTCCATTTTTCATGTGCATTTAAAATATTCAATGTCTATTATTATGTCTTTTAAAAGAGCTAGTACCTTTTCCAGGCAAAATGTCAGTCACAGGCAAAGGCCAAGAAAGAACAAAACTGCTACCTATTTATTCATATCCAAATGCCCCTAATAGAATACTTCTTATTTTAATGGCTGTTTATTATACTTGTCATTAATATACCACTGGGTAGAACTTAGCAATCATATGGCAAATTATATGGATCTTGTCACAGACAACCTCAGTTATATACAGAAGCAACAATAAATAAAGTTCTGGTACGGGTAACCTAATCAGGAAAGGGCTTGAAGAAAGCTGGCTTAGGGAAGAGAACATAACCTCATACTCTCCTCTTAAATTGTAATCATCTCACTCTTTCATGGTCGCTTGAATTTATCTAGAACATACTAGAGAGTTACTGGAAGTATGCTATGTGCTGAGTGGGAGGCAAAACCGATGGAGGTTTCCCAAAGGCCAATCCTGATGTCAGTCTAGTCACATCAGAAACACTCAAAGAGTTTACAAAAGCACAGACTCATACTCAATAGTCCTGGAGATTCTCTATCTATAGAGTCGATGTAGGGCTTTGACTATGAATGCACTGTTTCAAATTTTCCTCAGATAATTCAGAGGCAGAGACAAGATTGGGAAGCATTAAAACAGATTTAGAAAGCCTTTCAGACTTCAGTTCCAGGGTTCTTCTTGACATGGTGAAGAGCTTTGACTGATGCTCTGTTTCAGTATATTCACCAAGCCTAAGAATGATTCTGAACCTCAAAGTATAATCTAGACCACACTGGCCCTGAGGAGTTACCACTGATTCCAGGATCTCCAGGTTTCTTTCAGCTGACCAGGGGAACACCAGTTAGAAAGCTTGTTTATGAAAGCAACTTTGGGCCTTTTCTTTTATCAGCACAACATATATGAAATGGTTAGATTTTATAATTATATTTGAGCTCCTTTTACACAACTACCAAATGTTTCTTCAGTTTTTTCCACCCACTCTCCTTTCCTCTCTCCTGCATGTCCATTCCCTTTCTTTCTGAACCATGGAAGCAAAATGTTGAGCTAATCCTCTTTCTTATTTCAAGGTCTAACTTCATTCTTAAACTGTGAATGGTCTTTCTCTTATTTTTTTTTTAATTATTAAAATTTCTGTTCTCCCTCAATCTTTTTCTTATTCCACCATAGACACGATCACTCATGCTAATATGTTATAAATATATTCTTAAGTGTGTGTCTATCTCTGTATATAAATGCTGCTGCTCTTTGTGAGCCAGGGAATGTGAGATTATGCTACAAAGTCCCAGTGTCCTAGTTACTTTTCTCCTTGCTGAAGCAAAATACCCAACACCCACAAGTTAAGGGAGGAAAGCTTTATTAAGCTCACAGTTTGTAGAGGTTCAGTCTATAATCAGCTGGCTCCAAAGCAGTATGGCACATCGCAGAAGAGCAACCATTCATGGTTACAGAAGACAGCAAATCAATGAGAGACAGACAAGCCTCTCTTGGTCCCTTATATTGCATGCAGGCTACCTACCCTAGGGTGGGTGTAGCACTCACATCCTTAATCCCAGTATTGTACCATGAATCAATCACAAACTCTTGAAGCCCACTCCATGACTGCATAAGCTTTGGGGGGATATCTAGATGCAAAGCATAACATTCAGTTTATTTTTATACTGACTATAATTTCTAAGCTTCATTTATCCCAGTATTATGTCATGTAATGCATTTTTGTAATAACCCCGTTAGCATTCTATAAGTGGACTCCAATGCATTTTACGTATGTGTTCTTCTAATGATGGCAATAAAGATGGAATTCAGCTTTATACAAGCATTAGTGGCACTGAGAGAAATGACTTTCTTCAGATGCCCTCTTGGGTATGTGAGAATTTCTCAAGATATATATCCAGGGGTTGATGTGCCAGTGACTGTATATATGTACAATTTACTGCACTAAATACTGCCAGGTGGCTTTTAACTACATCACGCTATTTACACTCCATGGGCAATGCTTGACCTTTCCCATGTCCCATTTCCCCTCTAAAATGGTTAATTACCCACATTTTATTTTTGCTAGTCTCCTACGTATTAACTGATGGCTCAAATTTTCAGTTTTAATTTTTTTCATCAGGATAGAGTTTGAACATATCTTCCTATGATTTTTAACAATTTATATTTCATCTCTATTGACTCTATTACTGGCATCTAATTTTCTTACAAGCTCACTGTCTTTCCTCTTACTAATCTAAAGAATTCTTTGAATAAGCAAGATACTAGTGTTGCATCAGTTTTGTTTATACATATGGCAAGACTAGGTTCCAATTCAAGGGCCCTCTACAGCTGACCTATATCCCTAAACTTTTTCGTTTTGAGACAACTTCTAGCTAAATTATGTAAATTGCCCTCAAAATTGGATCCTCCTACCTCAGCCTCCTGTATAACTGGGATTACAGATGTGTGCTCTGGCACCTGTTTTTACACCAGTTTTATGTAATAAAACTGTCCTCTCTCATCTTACCTGTTAACTGTGCCCATGGTACTGTGTCAAATGGAACATGTTTTTTGATTGCATTATTCAACAATCTTCAATTTTTAAAATTTTTTTTTTAGTACATGTATGTTTATGTTTCTTGCAGGAAGTTGGTACATGCACATAACACATCTTACTATTGTTTTCCAATCCCTTTCCTTTCCCTCCTTCTCTTGCTCACCCACTTCTGGATCCTTTTGTCTTTTTTTGTACATGGTACAGAACTTAATGCTTACATTTCCTGTGTAGCTGGGACATGTGCATAGCACTTCCCTCCTCCTTGTTTCATCCCCTCTGTCTCCCCTTCTTTCCACCTCCTTTCTTCTTCCCTCTATTTCTTGATCCCCTTCCTCTTTGAGAAAGATCTATCTTCCTACTACCTATAATTTATCTTTTATTTTACTCTTTGTTTTTACTTTTGGTTTCTCGTATAAGAGAAACCATGTGATCTTTCAGCTTGTGTGTCTGACTTATTTCAATTAACACTGTGGTCTGAAAGAAACAACCCACACAGTAAAAAGACAACCTACAAGATAAGAAAAAAAACTTTGCTGCAGTTCCTCAGACAGAGGACTCAGATCTAGAATATACAAAGAACTCAAAAAAATTCTAATTTTTAAAAGATTCAGTCAAAAAATGGGCAAGAGAATGAATGGACACTTTACAGACAAATAAGCACAAACGGAGCCCGGCATGGTGGTGCACACCTGTAATCCCAGCACTCCAGAGGCTGAGGCAGGAGAACTGTTGTCAGTTGGAGGCCAGCCTGGGCTACAAAGTGAGCTCAAGGCCAGCCTGAACTGCACAGCGAGACCCTGTCTTAAAAAAAAGACAAAAAAAAAACAAAAACAAAAAAACTCAAATGGCCAATAAATACTTGAAAAGGTATTCACCATTTTCCTTTAGTTTTCTATTTTTTAATCTTTTATATTTAGAACTCACTTACTTTGAATCCATTTTCAACATGTTATAGAGAAGGAATATGGATTTATTTTTGTGCATAATTGTGAACAAGTTTTCTCAACAACTTCTGTCTCTGTGGTAGAACTCTTAGAAGATACCTGAGGCCCTGGGTTTCATTCATCCCCACACCATAAAAGAAGCAGAAACTGACTGTATTTATTGTATTTCTTACTCTATATGTGTGTATATTTGCACATGTGTACATGAATATGTATGTATTTGTGTGCATATAATCTTGATTGGGACCTCATGTCGTTCATAGACCAAAACTGAGAACAGTATAATATGAATCATGCTATTTATAAGCTTAATATATCTCTTCATTTATTTAATTATTGTTTTATGTTCCCTAAGAGAATTTTCACATGAACTCTATAAAAGTCTTAGGGTCTTAGTATACTTTGAAATTTTCAATATAAACATTCTTGTTTTATAATAAAATTTTATTTATACTAGACACTTTTATCCGGTTCCAATTTTTTAATTGCAAGTGGATGTTTAACATTTGTAAAATATTGAGATGATTATTTGATTTTTAAATTTTTCTTATTAATGGATTATATCACTATCTGTTCTGATATCATTCTTAATTTGGAGTTAAGCAATTTCTGATTGTAAAGAATATATTTAATGCACTTAGAGATTTGATTAGCTAATTGTTTATTTCAAATTTCCTTATAAATGTTCAAAATTGAAATGGTCCCATTGTTTCCATTTTATACTGTTTTTGTCCTAATAGGAATGGACCATTTTGAAAAATGATTCATAAAATTTAGGAATCATCCTTTTCTTAAAATATTAGGATTAATTGTAAAATCACTTGGACCTACACCTATTTTTGGATGGAAAACTTCATCATTTTATATAACAATTTATATACTAAGTCATTTATTTGCTTTTCTTGAAATTTAGACATTTCTATTTTTTTGATAATTTTGATTTGGAGATCTTTTTTTCTTATAAACATTTTGTTATTTTTCTTATTGTGTGTCATGTTCCTTTCTATTTTCTATCGATGGCATGTTTTGTTTGTATGCTTTTTTTGTTTTATTATCTTGTGAAGTTTCCCTATTTTATTATTTTTCTCAGAAAATCAGCTTTTAATTTTGTTAATTATATTTTCTTTCATTTAAATGATTGCTTATTTTATCTGTATTATTTTATTTTTGTATTTACCAAATTGTGGGTCAAATGTTTTACTAACTTGCTTTCCAATTTTTTTGTTTATAGATAAAAACACTTAAGATATCCTTCTATATATCTATACCCATGTTTTTAAATGTGCTGTTTTAAATAATAATTTAGTATTTTATAATTTTTAAGAAAATTTTACCTCTAGCCAAATAATTGTTTAGAAATGCTGTTTTTGTCATTTCTACACAAATTATAGTAGTCCAGCTTTTTTAATAAATAATATCTGATTTTCTTACATTTTTCGAAGAATAGACTCTGAATAATATTGAAACTTTAGAATTTCTTTATATATTCTTTGTGGACTATAAGACTTTTTACAAATGTTCTATATGTTCTTACAAATATATGCATTGGTTATATGAGATACTTTCAATTGTTCTTAAAATATTCTGTACATTTCCATTTTTTGTCTGATTATTCTTTCCCATTTTTGAATTTCAATATCCAAATGGATAGTTGGTTTATTTGTTTCTTCCTTTAGTTTAGTCGATTGGTTTAAGTATTTTGAATTTTGAGGCTGTATGGTCAAGTGCATACATATTGATGGTCAAATATATGTGTGTATTTATATGAAAATTTATATGTATATTTCTTTCTTGTCCTTTATGATCCTTTTGTTTGGTTCCAATGAATATTTGGATGAAATTCCTGGGTCTCCAAAGTTCGGAGCCTTTAGTTGAGAACCCATTTGCCTCTCCACAGCTCTATTACTATAATAGTGTCATAGCCAGATATTAATAAGAGTAACCAGAAAACAGCACCTATAAACACACTAATTCTTATTTCTATCTTCTCATGCCCAGTATTTATGTGCTTCCCAAACCAGGGGGTGGATTGTGCATATAGGCATGAAGAAACAGATTTGGCTTGCCCCTGGTAATAAACCCTTCATTTCCAAATGCTGAGTGGAGTAGAAAAGAAAGGTTTTCCCTCAGCGGCTGGTAAAAGATGCCAACACTTGGATAATCTCCCTGTTTGAAAGGAAGAATGCAACATAGCTGAATAAATATAAATCAGGCATGCAGCATATGCAACTTACCTATTACCCATCCTTCCTCCACATTACAAATAAAGAACTTAGAGGCTGAGGCAGGAGGATCACAAGGTCAGCCTAAGACAGTTTAACAATTTAGGGAGACTGTAGTAAAAATAAACTTTTAAAAGGGTTGAAGATATAGTTTAGTGTAAAAGCTCTAGATTCAGAGACCAATATAACAGTTGGTGAATAAATAAATAAAGTCCATCCACTGAAGGCACTTTCTTTTTTTCCAGGGCTAAAGAGCCAGTATGTGATAAGAGTCATTCTGATTCTGAATTTCACATTCTTGAAACCAGGCCAAGTTGCCTTTCTTTCTTTATCAAGGAAATTTGAGATGGGAGCAACCCTTTTATCTCAGGATTGTATAGGGGTTGGAAGTTAAGTGGAAAAGACCTTGCTTCTACCCTTTGTTCTACAGATAAGACACCATAAATGTATACCAAAAAAAATTACAAAAGAGGTTGGAATGCTTTTCAAGCAAGCCAGGACTGCTGATTAGTCTCACACAGCATTACCGAAGGGCTGTCAAGGTTTTTATTAAGAAAATGCAACAGAGAAATTCAAATTGTTAAAGTTAATTGCAGGATTAAATTGCCATTTGTCAATAGCAATGTAATTTGTATTATAAATTACATGACTGTAGCTTTCAGGCATATTTTATCAATATGTTTCCAATGATTTAATAACAGTATTTCTCAAAAACAAGCCAAACCACTTTTTTCCTCTTTGTAAATGAACGTGTTCAGAGGGTTTTCATCAGCGTGCTAGCCAGCTCTGCAAAATTTCTAGTAAATAAATTATCACCAGGAGGCTTAAAATCCATTATCATAAAAAAAGCCATTTTTCCCTCCCAAATCGATTGCCCACTGTGCGCCTGCTAATGGGACCATACACACATGTTGTGCAGAGGGAATTCATTTTCAGGTTCTCGCTCTTTTCTAGAATTTATTTTGCAAAGAATTTCTCACTAAACTCATAAATTAGTCAATGCATAAAATGAACACTTCAGCTTCCAGTAGGAGAAACATTAAGGTTGCGCTCTTAGAGCATTTTCCAAGCTGGTTCCTAAGGGAAGGAGGTTGAGTTAAAGGACATGCTTTACAAACACTAAAACATTTGCCTGAAAAAGCCAGTGCTTTCTCTACTCCCCACGCCACAGTTTGTATGTCATAATTGTGCATTACTTGTGCAAGTAACCTATGGGCACAGAAATTTCCTATATGTACTGAGCACAAATCCACTGAGCACTTTTGGCCTTAAAAGTGGTGTTGAAAAGATCTGAGGGCAACTAAATTGCTTTTGTCAAATCATCTCAGTTCATTCACACTCTCCATCTTTCACTATGAATATCACTCTTGTGTTTTGCAAAGATGATACTGTAATTGTATGAAGCTCAATTTATAACACAATAACCCTGTTATATGGGCTGAATTTTGGCTTCCAAGTCAATATTGCCAGTGTACAGAATAGTACTTTCTGGAAAGTAGTAAAATAAAGTGAGTAGCATGAGAAGAACTCATGAAATAATATTATCTCTTAGTTATTATGGACTGATCAGGCACACGATCTCCCAAACAAGTATATGGCAAAGACTTAAATTAGTGGGTTAATGGTATGATTTAAGGGCTCCAGGAGGATCCAAACCTTCTAACAGAATTTGAGATTCTCTGGGAGCTAAGACAAGATCTTCTCTGGGACCATCTTTATTTAGTTATTAAAACAAAGGAGGGGAATACTGAAGGGGTAAGATTTTGAGCAGAACTGTTCAAGGACCTTTGAAGTCCACTGAAGGACTTCTCCAATTAATACATTATGTTAATTTAGGAGACCTATGTTATCTCCAGGAAGGCCTTCACCCCAGGAGTGAGATGCCTGCAGCTACAGTCTTTACCTAGTTAATTGAGGTTGGATCCAGGTGTCTCTAGCTGTGGCCTTGTCTTGTTCTTTGAGGTGGCAAGGCTTCACCAGCAATTACAGGCCTCAGTCAGGTCTAGTGACTCATAGAGGTTCGTTTACTATGAGTTTGCTGCCCATTTCCAGACAAGGGGCCCTGGGCCTTGGACAGACTCACAAGTAAACATGGAAACAAACTGATTAATTTAAGTCCTGCTCAGAGGCACTTTGTAATGGTCTCCATCAAAGAACCCATCCCTCCCCAAAAATTTTATCCCAATTTTAACCTAATAAATTTAAAATTTATTTAGAAATTAGTTCTTTTGGCTATTCCATTTATCTTCTCTCATCAACTTCTGAAGCTAGGAGCGATTTATGTTCAATTATTCAATCTCTTTCCATTCCGAAATGGTCTACCATCAAACATTCCAGCAAGACATAAAGTCTGAAATCTAGTCTGTAATTGCTGATTCTTTATTTTTAGAGGAAATTAGTGAATTTTTGAAAAAGCAGTTGAAAATTAGTAGAGCCAAATCAGCCCAAGGAAGTAATGGCTGAAAAGATGAGGATAAAAAGAGGGAAGATAAGCAAAACCAGAGATAAGAGACTAAAAACTTTCGAAGTGATATAAGGCATAAAAGTTACGGAAAACACTCAGTGGATTAGGTTATTATTTTTAAGCATATAAACCGGATTTTGCCTGTATGTCTAGGCCATTCTTCTTAAACTATTTTTACAGTTCTCTTAGTAATGCATATTTTTCTTATTCTCTCCTTAGGTAAGTTGCTGTTCCTGCTTTAAAAAAAAATCTATTGTTCTGAAAACATCACGTGAATGAGGCAAGTAACCACTCTGTTATGGTTTGTCTACTCTCCACGTTTGAATGACTGCAATCTCTTTGTCTATTTTATCTTCACTGCGGTTTAACTGGGACTGAGTTTTCATTTACTTCAGACTACAGGTCTAATGATATGTTCATATAATCCAAATGGCACTTGGAGACTGTTACATAAGGATGACAACATTCATTTGCATACATATGTTTACTATTGCATTTCTTGTGAGTTTCTTAGCAGGAGTTGGCTGATAGATCTTGATGAGGTTTCAAAAATCAAATGACACTCTTTCTGCTCCCTCTAAGCTCTGCAAAATGGTGGAATTCAAATTTTACATTGGGTCAATATTTTTCACTTCTTGCATCAGTGTTCCACAGCTATTTTGTCATTGTGTTTTTCACCCATAAGAATTATAACTTAGATACATTTTGATTGCTCAGGAATTCTTAGGATTATCATGGTCTAGCCCAAATGTAGGAGACACATGAGAAACTTTTGCTTTTCCTTTGTAATTCTTTAGTTAAATTTTTCTTTCAAGTAGCCTCATGTTTATAGTTTCATTCTAATAAACATAAGATTCAAAAGTTGAGATAGAGAAAAAAAAGGAGAGAAAGATAGAAAAAAGCATATTCTTTCAATAACCACCAAGAAATAAAACCCTGGCTATTACAAAAATTTCAAACGAAATCATGAAAAGTAAAGGATGAAGATTTAAATGGTAAATAATTCTAAATATTTGTTTTCCCTGGTGGATATTTTTAAATTCACTGCTCTGCTATGACATGCCCTAAACAAACCAAATAGTCACTGCAGTTTTTCTAAGTACAGATCCCATAAACACATTTTGTTATGAGGAGTGTGTGTGTGTATGTGTATTTATTTGAGACTAGATCCAACCAAACCAGAATGGAGTTAACTGGACACTTTCTAGCATGCCAAAATAATGAGCCTGCAACAAAAGAAATATAAATGTAAATTTCTGAGTCCTGAAAATAGCCACAGATTCTGAAGAGTTTGAAAATAAATGGCTGCACTGGGATTTATGGTATTAGAGCTTTGGTCTAATTACAAACATTAATTTTCTTTAGTAGCATTGCTATAGCAACTCTAGCTAGAGGTTCTCAGGCAAGACTCAAATTATATATCTTAGAAATTCTTTCTTCAGTTATTAACACCTTACATTATTGAACTTAAGAATATTTTACATTGAAATGGTCTTTTCATCAACTACATAATTTGTTTTCTTTCTGCAAAAGTTTTTAATTATTTAAGATAGTGAAATTTCCCCATGTTTAGATTTTTTACTTTACTTTCTGAGTCTCAAGTACTACTCTGTTTCTTTGGTGTCTAGCTTTTAACACCACATGGGAGCAGAGTTAAAATATATGTTTTTCGTTGATATTTTCAAAAGAGAATTATGTTTGGTTTGGGATCTTTAACAGAATTTTCTGACTCCTGTGTAATTATAATCTCAGTCTTAATGATACATTAGCATATTTTTGCATCTAATTTTATGAACAAATGCAAAACTCTATAATAATATAGTCTTGAGTGGCAAATTAAAACCATAGAAATTGGGTAATTCCTAAACATAACATACCTTCAGAAGATGGAATTTTGAGTATATATATAAGATATATTTTTGTATATCATATAGATGATAGAATAGCTAAATGATCAATATTTAAAACTATTTTAAGTTGTTTAAGCAGCAAACAAATGCGATTATGTCTCTTTACATGATACTGGTGAAATTACATATCCAAAATGAACTTTCCTTTATTTAGATCATCTTTCTTATCAGGAATATTCAATTCAGCTATCAATTAGGAAGCATCTATGGATCATGAGGAACTGTGCTAACTACTGTTGAGAATAGATGCATGAACAAAATAATAATGTTGTTCCCAAAATAGCCTTTAATATTGTGGTAGATATAAGCAAGTTCTGTATATCAACAGAACATATTGTAGGATAAATAAATCGCTGTAAAAAACATAGTGGTGTGAGTGAATGAGAAAAGCAGTATTTTAAACTAGGAAATGATAAAAAATCTTACTAAGTGATTAGGATTGGATAGAAATTTCTTGGAATGTAGTTCTGAAGTACACAAATTAAAAAAAAAAAAAAAAAAAAAAAGAACAAGAAACCCAGAAACAAGACTCATAAAAGGGTCGAGGAGATAGCTCAGATGCACAGTGCTTGCCTGGAAACCCAAGGTCCTGAGTTTGATTCCCAATCCAAAAAAAGAAAAAAACCCAGAAGACTCATAAGAGGAAAGGGCATTTGGGGACTACAACTTATGAAAACAGTTTGTTAAGGGACATAATTGTGTACAAACCCACAACAATAGATTGAACAATTCTCCAAGGTTAATCAGGTTGTTATCATTAGTATTGTCTTAAAATTATTGGAAAAATCTTGATTTCATGGGATTCTCGTCCTTTTAGCTTAATAGTACACCATTCATATACACTTTATATTGTCAAATGTGCAGTAATTTGCAGGAATTGCACATTTGAAATGAGTGATTTGTACCTACTGGAATGCAAATTCAAGGGCTGGGAATATAATTCATTGGAATTTCACCTGCCTGGCAAGCACAAGGTCCCAAGTTCAATTCCAGGTACCAAAAAAAAAAAAAAAAAAAAAAAAAAAAAGAAAAGAAAAAAAGAAAATAATGGGATGTAAATTATTCTATGGTTTATCAGTTTCTTGGGAAACAAATTGAACAGTCGATGGAAAGGTAGTTAATTTGAGTGTAATCCAATTTTAGCTAAGTTTTTAGTTTATAATTGATCTTCAATAAATATTGTTTCATTGTCTTAAGAATTCTTTTCAGTATGCTGTAATCTTACTGGTTGACTGTAGTTTTGTCTCGCCTCACACCCATCCTATGATTTGCCACTGGATCAATGTTATATAAGGGACTATACTTGCATTCTTATGGATTGTTTATTGTTGTGTTCCACTTTAACCCTACCTTAGCTTGTGGCTTTGCTCAATAAAACACCCTTGAGAACTGGTGTTGGTTGTCAACCTACTTTCTGGATCCCCTTATGTCCCTCTCAGACAGAAGCTTTTTTTTCTCTCAATAAATTCTTCCTACTCTTAAAAAAAATAAATTAAAGAATTCTTTTCAGTATCTTGTCTTATTCTACTAAGCCACACCAGATGCATTCTTTCCTGTCTCCCCAAGTGTTTAACTGAATCACCTTTTATAACACATCTGGGCTTTACAAATACTCAACACAAAGCTGTGGTGGTTAAGAGCAAAGACTATGAAAATTGTCTATTACTGAATCCAGTTCACCAGTACACAGTGTAACTTAACAAGTTTCTGAATTATTTTGTGTTTCACTATCCCAATTTATAAAATGAAGATGAAAAGTTGACATGATTTTCCTGAAGACAGAGATTATGTAATTAAATAGAAACATACCTGGCACATAACGGCAACAGAAGTATTGATTATTTTCTTTTAATGCTAAAGTATTTGAAAAACAGCTTTGTTCAGAAATACTAGAGAATCTTTCTTTAATGTTAAAATGATTAAGTAGCTATAATAATTTTAGAACTAGTTAATAAATGAAAGTCATAGATTACACCATGGTCTTATTTTAAGAGCCACTGAGCATATCTGTGTATATATATGCCTGTGCGTATGTATGTGTGTGCATTTAGTACAGAATTGTGTGTAAAGTTATTTTCAAAGCATAAAGCTAAAGATGAGGAAATTTTAGAAGCTACCTTTATGCAAAACCTTTTTGCCTATAGTTCAGTGTTTTCTTCTTAATTTATACCCTGTACATGTGTTCTTCTGACCAAACGTTTTACTAAAGAGGTCAGATGTATCATCTTTAATCCTCTTCTGATTTCTCTGATTTGCACTTATATTACTACTGCTAACAAACAGTCCCATGTCACTTAGCTTTTTAAATGTTTCATACTGCAATGATAACTGAAAAGTCTATTTGGTAATAACAGGTATTGCTGATTTCATTTGTCTCAAGTGCTATTTTTATTATCATCTATTGCAGTTTAATGATCCAAACCTTGGCAGTATTCTTGCATTAGCTGTGTAGTAGCTAACATTTGAATGAAAAGAAAACCTGCTCAGCCTGTACCTCAATGAGGTAAAATGAAAATGTGAATTTTACCTTGAGAATAAGCTTCTTTTTAAGAAACAAAGGTTTTGTTAAGAATGCTTTTCATATTATTGCTATATTCTAGCTGATAATAAAACTTCAGTACAGATTTGTATATTTAAGGAATTAATTTTATCAGAAGAGCTATCATTACTTTCTAAATGGCATTATAATTAGTCTTGGGATTGTACCTCTAAATGTGTAAAACATAATATGATCGCTTCCACTTATACTTCAGGGTACACAAAATCAAATACAAACTAGAGGTAAATTAGACAGAATAGATTCATTTAATGAAGTTCAATGGCTTTTCCCTTTGCTTTGGAGAGTACAGAAGAATGCTCTTGAAGTAGTTTTCTTGAAGGAAAACTAAGACTTGAACTAGCACTAGAATATAAATTAAAAACATGAATAAGGTTTAGCATAGAATACTAGGTGTCTGTATGGATGGATGAAAAAAGACATGGGGGAAGTATTGCACAGATTAAACACAGAACTCAACTTTTCTTCAGAGTTCTTAATTGAATAATATATAGATGAAAAGTTTGATCAATATACCTCAACTTGAGATTCACCTGCTCAAGGAAAATAGCTATGAAAATCTTTCTGGATTATAAAGTTATGCTCATACACATCAATTTTTTGGAGACTTTATGGTTTTAAGGGTGATAGATTCACCAAAGTTATGCAATGTACTATGTGTTACAGCCTTTTGATAATTTTATGCTGAAGATATTTCAAAGCATGTAATGTATATGTACATTTGTATGTGTAATATACCAATAATACACCAACAGGTAGAAAGCTAGAAATAGATGCAGATATAGATAGCATTTGATTTTTTTTCTTCTAGTCTCACATTCATTCTCTTCATTTTTCATGCTTTGCTCTGAATCATAAGAGACTGTCTGAAAATCTATGTTCTTCTGTTTTATGGCTAACTGGCTTTTGTAAGGTTCAGCCAGTGGGAGTCAATGGTGGGAAACCAGCAGTAGGAACATGTAAAACAGGTGATTTCTCTCCTTTTCTTTCTCTGTATCTGCACCTACTGCATAGTCCTGGTGCCCAAAGAACAGCCTCTGCCATAATTTCAGTTCTGCTTATGTGACCTGTCTCCAAGTCTATAATACCAACATCTTCTTTCTTGGAATCTAAATATAGCAGTACTGTTCTGCTTTTTCTAATTCCTACTCTTAGGTTTTCTTCCTAGCTCTTCAAATAACATTATAATATCTTCTTGGATTCAGTTCCCTCTGATGAACCACTTGGCATGAACTTTGTTTTTCTGAGTCTATAAAACTAGAATTTAGAGTCCCAGTATCAATGTAGTAGTACATAGGCATCCCACAAGTTAGAACCATCACGCAGTCAGCAGCAAATCTACTCATCTCTTCTCTCACAGGCATAACTCCACCTCCGATTCCTCTGCACCGACTTTACACTTTTTCAGGCACAGCTCATACCATATCCAAGCAATAGATTCTAGATTCTTATGCATACAGAGCAAAGAATTGCAAATGTACACCCAACAATAAAAGAAAAGGCAGCTACATTTGTTGGAGCTGTCAGAAGCTGTCCTTGGGGCAGGTCTGTGCCAAAAAGGGGACAGAGCAGCAAAGTGGTATCAAGACAGCAGGAAAAAAGTATAAATATTACTGAAGTTCAGACAAATGAACTTGTGCTCTGGCCTGGCACTTTAGAGATTTCCTGGGTCTTTGTTATTTTTATTTTTAGGAAGAATGTAAGGAAGATTGGCCCTGGGTGTTCCCTGAATTCTGGTAGGTAGAGGGGAAGTGGTCTCCGGCCCCAGTTATGTTACCCGTGCTACACCCAGGAATACTTTCTTCTTTGCGCTTCACTACAAATGTCAATCTGATTGGAGAAGCAAATTGTCAGCATGCCTTATGCAATGAAAGGAAAAAAACAGAAGAAAATATGTCAAACAATAGGTGGTTGGTTTAAATTTCATTGGGAGTTTAAAGAGGGGAAAGGATTTGAGAATAATGGGGAATGGGGTAGTTTGGCATGCCTTTTTTTTTTTAATATAAAGGACCATAAACATAAATAATACGTGAAGGGTTGGTAGAATATGAATGGGAAATGGCCCTCTAGGCAGACTAAGAACATAAAAATAGGGACATAATAGTAAACACAAGGAATCGTGAAAGTCTGAAATTGATTGGAATAGAAATGAGTACAGAGAACTTATGTGAATCATGGAGCAAAATCGAGGAGCTATTACTGTAAAATCTATGCAGCAGATGTGAAGAGATTTGGGCCTCCCTATGAAGAAGTAGAGGAGGTCAGATGAAAGAAGAATGGCTGCAGTACAGACTAATGGGAAACTTTAGAATGAGGAAGAAGCTTTCAATTTACATACCAGTGAAAGAATGGTGATCATTAAGCCATAAATCATAGAACTGACACATTGATTGTTTTTGTTTTTCTTCCTGTACCAGGAATCAAACTCACAACCTTGTGCTTGCCAGGCAAGCACTTTGCCGCTGAGCTAAATCTCCAGCCCCAGAACTGACACATTGAAAGAACAGAAGAACTGGGGCTATGGCTTGTGGGTGGAATGCTTGCCTTAGCATACAGGAGGCCCTGAGTTTGATCCACTACAAAACAAACAAAACATGGTCAAAATTAACTACTATGAGGCTAGATATATTTTATTTTCCATCAAAAAAGGTCTGTTGCATACATATCATACAGTATCTTATACTCATGTATACCTCAGGAACTAATGTGATTTTGGGCAATTTGTGTTTTGTAGCAAACTTCATGGCACATGTTAATGGAAAGATGAGCCACTGTCATTTTTTTCCTAACACTTATATCTTATTTTGGATAAAGACATCATTTACCAAAGGCAAAATATTAATGTAGATATTATATAGCAATGTTAAACATTATTGTTTTTACTCAACAGCAATTTGCAGTCTGATTTTACCTAAAAATATATATTTGCCTATCAATTCTATGTCTTCTTGAAGTCTCTAATTATAGAATATATACTTAATAATTTTTTGAAAGCATTTACTTAATATTGGAAATATTTAAATAGACCTAATATTTTGGAGTATTTAGGGAAAATAATACAAGAAAATTGAAATTTAAAACAAGCAATAGTTGGGTCAATGTGTTTTCTTTTCAAAGTCAATTATATTACATGCTAATGTTTAGAAAGACTGACAAGCTATTGGTATTCTGATAATTTTTGCCATATTAGTTCTTTTTTTTTCTACATCAGTTCTTCCTGCTCAAGAATAAGGGATACCTTTCCATTTTCTAAGTACTACTTTTTCATAAAGAAGGATAAACTTGAGACATTTCTAGGTAAATGATTGCAACTTGAGACCATACTCTTACGTGAAATAAATCAGACACACATGTTTATTTTATTTTATTTTTTTGGTTTTTCTCTGGTACCGGGAAGCGAACTCACGACCTTGCACTTGCCAGGCAGGTTCTTTGCCGCTGAGCTAAATCCCCAGCCCCAGACACACATGTTTAAATACTGCATTGTTTCTTTGGTGTGAGAAACAGAAAGGGTAAATAAGGACCCAAATGATTAATAGAATTGTGAAATAGGAGAAAAAAGTTCACATGGGCTTGGGAACTAGACAGGGAGAAGGAGAAAAGAAGGAAGGGAAAAAATAGAAGGAAGAAAATGGAAAAAAACCTTTTGTAAATAAGGCGGGGAAAAGGCTTTGAAGGGAGGGGAGGGGATTGAGGAAAAAAAAAGAGTTGAGATATATTATGCACAGGTACAAACTCCTATTATGAATGTTATCATTATATATATCTAAAATATATCAATAAAAAGACTAACAATCTAATGTTGAACCTAAAATACCAATTATTCTTAGACATGTAGTATGTCTTAGAGGCCAAGTGCAAGGCTAGTTTCTTCTAGGAATCATTTTTATCAAATTATATTAGATGCAAGTATCTTGATAAAAATATCTATTAATCCCTGTGCAAAAAAGGAAAATGATATGGATTTTATTTAAGAATTTGAGAGTCTATTACTTTGTTTGATTTCTTAGCTTAGTCTTCAAGCTACTAGGTTTAAGCCTGTCCTTTCTTTGTGTGATAGGCTTGGCTGAGCATTCTGTGTCTTCTTTTATAAAATGGAGAGGTGCCTTTCCATAATAGTAGAAAAACATTAATCCTTACAGAGTGTATTATTCAGCTTTGTTATCATTGGGACCAATTACCCAACACCCATAAGTTAATGGAGGAGAGATTTAATTTGGCTCACGGTTTTGGGGGACTCGAGCAGTGGTGGACTGGTTCAAGGATGGCATGGTAGAAGGGCATGGAAGAGAAAAGCTGCTCACCTTGTGATAGCCAAGAAACAGAGAAGGGGAACAGTGCTGGAATGGAACAAGCCAAGGACCCTCTGCAGTACACACCGTGCTCCTCCCATGGCCCACCCAGACGCAGTCCAGAGAGTGCTTTACTACTCTAAAAGACATTGCTTAATCCAATGATGTTGACAAATCAGGGTTAACAGTCACAATCCGCTTCTTCCCAGCTTCACACCCAGATACCTCTTTAAACCATACTAATCTGCAAATAAAGGTAATAGTAAATTTACTCCACTACACACCACACACCTGTCCCACACACAACTGGAAACCCAAGAATCCCTTTCCCAAAGTTTCAACAGCTCTAACACTTTCTAGCAGAAGTCCATCCGGTATCAACGTCCAAGTTTAACTTTTGTGAGCAAACTTCCAAGCAAGCCTAACAGGACAGCAGTCTATCACTAATTTCAGGGTTCAGTCTGGGACAGGAGAATTAGATCTAAATAAACACTGTGATAAAAGTGTTTTATAAACTTTAGAGGAATATACAATATTAATACTGGGATTTAATATTAAGATTTGTATTTTTTTAAAAAACTGGGCACCTACTACATGACAAATCTGAGCAGGAATCTGTTGTAGAAAAGTAGAAATTCAATAGAAAATGACTTCTGACACTAAGAAATTGTCAGTATTTTTAAACCTGTACATTAGTTTGTTTTACTTAGTTCATAAAGTCAGACAAAATCCTTTGAAACAAGAATTTCTGAAGCTATCACTTGTCTTGGAAACACTACTTGCTTTGCAACTGTTCAACTAGGTATAATTTAGGGATTATAGAAATCAAATAATAACAGATTTGTAAAAATTCCAGCATTATACCAGATGATAAAATTGCAACCTAAATAGATCAAACTTGTCCAAAGTTACCCAGCAAAGCAGTGTATGAGCAAGGAATGGAGTTCTATTCCTTTTATTTCAAGCACAGAAGCATTTTCTTTGGATCACAAATTCCATTTTCATTTGTCCCAACTTTATTGACCCATATCTTCCTGTACTGTTCTATACAAACTGTGTAGAAAATGTATGTGTAGAAAAAATATTGATGACAAAAGAAGACTCACAAGTCTAATGATCTTTCATTGCAGGGCTTACTGAGAAGGATTTGCCTGTTCAAATCTCTTATAAAAAAAATAGGTCAGAGATGTTACACTGAGAAATGTTAAGTTCCCACAAAGATCAATGTAAATCAAGCATTAAACTGAGACACAATCACAGATGGGTTTTTCAGAAATTCAAGGATGGACACTATGTGTAACTTATAAGCAATCATTTCACTGGCTTGAAAACCCTAGGAATGATAGCCACTGTGGTAGAGAAATTAGGATAATAGGGAATAGAATGACCTCTCCAAAGTTAGTATTTCATCCTAATTTCCAACTAACTTCAGCGCTGGATCTCCAATTGTGTATGAGTATTGCCAAGTTTATATCACAAATTCCCCACACCATGCAGAATTAATGAATATTAACTCTGTCATATTTACTTTTAATTGCTTTGATAAATAAAACATTACCAGTCGAGTAACACTGTTCTTTCCTACTCCCCTTTTTAACATTTTATTTGTAGTCTCACACTTGTTTCTGTAAATCTAGATGTTTATGGGTTCCACATTTGCTGGGCACACAATAGATGCTTAGCAAGCTTCTCATTTCTAGTTTGAAAAAAACCATGTTGTCTTCCAATGTTTTTAAAAAAATATGGGGCCTCTTCTGTTTTGCTTTATTTTTTATTTAATCTACTTCTTAGTAGCAAGCAGGTCATCTGCATAATATTGAGCAAGTAGTATAATTTTTTTTTGTCCTTTTGAGACAGGGTCTCGCTATGCAGTTCAGGTTGGTCTTGAACTACTTTGTAGCCCAGGCTGGCCTCGAACTCACAATGATCCTCCTGCTTCAGCCTCCCAAGTGCTGGGATTACAGGAGTGTGCCACCATGCCCAGCTAAAGAAGTATAATGTTAAAGAGCCACAGGTGATGTTTTCTACATGTGGCACATCTTCAGCCTTATTATTATAATCATTTTTATCCATTTTAGTGTATTAGTTTTATTTTTTTTCTGTTTATCATGCTTGACTATTTTGGAGAAATTGAGCAGAAATCAGAAGGGTGTCAGACTTGGATGTAAAGTCTGAATTCCCTTACTGCAATCTTAATCAACTAGATAATTTCTTATTTCTAAATTTTCTTGAAGTGGAAAAAATGATTCCTTAGAATGAATTTTTTATACTCAATTTTAGAGATAACTGAACAGAAAAATTGCAAGATTCATGGTGAACTACATATGGGACAATCCCTCTTAACATATATTTTGCCACTATTAAAATAGACAAAAGTCCTGATTTTGAAGGCTGTAGCAGGTGAAAAGGAAAAGATACAATAACTTCATTTCACCTAAAGGATGTTAAAAGCTACAGGATGGTCTAATCTCAGTTTGACATGAACTGTAAGCCCAGTTCTTGAATATAGATCATGTCCCACTTATCCATACTCTTTTAAACCTACTGCTATATGACTATAATTGGCTGTCCTCATGATATCTTCAAAGGCCAGCAGGAATCTGAGGAGCCAGAGAACCAGGCAAAAGCATTTGGTCTACCCTCTCAGTGAAAGGTCAAGCAGCACATGTGTTTACATGTGTTCTTCCATCAACTGTCTAGTTAGTACACAACGTGCAGTACTGACAGATCTGGAAATCCATCTATTACCTAGAAGGCAACAGAATCACACACAGTACAAATCACCTACAATATCCTACAGTTCTATTAATTTAGTTTCCCAAAAATCTATGTTAACTAAGGGCTTTTTGTTCCTAATACAATGCCCTTATTAAAACTAAACTTAAAACCAGGCTTTATTCTTACTGTTGAACTACCTACCTTTTCATTCAAGTAGTAGGATGTTAGATTTTCTGCTAGGATATGCTTTTATTAAATAGTCACAGTGCTCTTTACAAATATTAACTCATTAATTTGCCCAGGCAAACCTCTGCTGCTCCTGGAAATAAATTTCTCAGTTTATAAGGGGAAGAAAAGAAACATTGTACCTTCACCCAAATTTGTAGAGGAAGACAGGGAGGAGAAAAGAATCACCACAAAGTCCTACTATCACCTCAAAACTGCAGCATTCTTTCATTTCTTTCTTTTCTTCTCTTTTTTTTTCCTTTCTTTTTGGAGCTTGTCACATCTAAAAACTCACCCACAGCAGCTTTCCATACTCACTAATGTTCAAACTTGGCTGAATAATATCAATTCTTCAAACCTCAGTTTCTTCATATATAAAAGAATGTAAATAATGTGTTCTATTAGTATTGTTCAGAGGTCTAAATTATATCCTGCTTATTAAACATAGTAGGGCCCTTTTCTGGTAAATAGCAAATGTAAAAGAGTGGAAGAGTTCTTTAATAAATTAAGTGTCATTGAGTCACCTTGCAATACTCAAGTGTGTCTAACAGTGGAAGACCTACTTGACAATGAGGTAAATTCCCTATCAATGGCAAGACCTCTACCACTGCTTATCTCTTTTAGAGAAGATAGCATGCATTGGGTATGTGTGATAGTGAATTTGTCAGTCTTTACATTACTAAGACGCAGAAAATAGAGTTTTATTTTGACTTGTAATTTAAAGGGTTCAGTACACGGTTTGCTGCTACAGACAGAATTGGCATGTTCGAAGGGGCTTACTGATGGAAGCTTTTCAGTCTAAGACAACTAGGAACCAAAGGAAGAAGAGAGGAGCAAAGGACAAGAGTACATCCCTCTAGGTCATACCCTCAGAGGCCTGTCTTCTCCAATTAGTGCCATCTCTAGCAGCACAATGAGCAATGAATTCAGGAATAAATCAATCCACTGAAGAGTATAGCGTGTCCAGAATTTCATCAAAGGCCCCACTTATGAGTTTTTAAGGGGGTGCATTTTAGGTCTAAATCATAACAGGTGACCAGATAGTTTCTGAGTTCTTTTCCAGTGCTGACAGTTTAAGTAGTAGAAGGTGGTAAGACATTATACTGAAGGACCACAAAAATTCTTGATATTTTCACAGTTCTCTGTAGTGTCAGTATGCTGCTATTATGTATATTTTTAGTTGTTCCTCAAAATAGCCATTTGAGGAAGACAGGAGGGCTGTAAATGTATTCATTGCATAAATGAGGAAATACTGAACATTGGAAAAATTAAGTAACTTTCTTAAGGTTATACAGTAGGAAGGCCAGAAGCTAGAACTTACATCCTGATTTTCTGCTGCAGTGCTCATGCATTTTGCATGTGGATAGGCATTCATGTTTCTATTTTTGTGATGAATACCATTTAAAGATTACTTTTAAAGATCTACACTCCTTCTCAGCATTTCTTGTCAATGCTCTCCACATCTCCTCAACTTCTGCTATATCCAAAAACACAATATTGCAGTGCCCACATGCACATGCACATGAAGACTGAGAGCAAGATTTTAAATGCATGAAAACATTGCCACCCTCCTCCCTGACCTGGCCTCACTCTCCTCCATGTTTTGCTCTGGCAACTGGAATAAGAGGAATCTAAGGCAGGCACCATCCTTTGCTATTCTCTGTGCAGCACTGGAATTCTGAAAGGTTACCAGGTGAAAAGAGATGCATTTTTGCTGTGAATTACTCTTGAGATGAGCGCTGCTTTTCAATCTAAATCCATAGGCACTCAGTTGGTGACTAAGTGGGGTGGTTGTGTATAGGGTAGTAGTAGGAAATCAATTCTGGAAGGCTGAGAATGGGCTTTTACCTTGCTATAATTTACTGCCAAAATGAGAGGAGAGAGAAAAATGCCACAGGTGTTTAATAGGTGAGCAGAATGTATGCAGACCTACACTCTCCATGTTCCTGGTGCACATCCCAGAAGCAGCTATCAGTTGCCATCCAGCTTAGATTGGCTCAGCCAATATGTCTCATTTTTCAAGCTTAATTCACTCTATTTTTTCCATTTATTCTAATAAATCCTTCATCTGCTCTCTTTACAAGTGGAAAAACATCTTCAAATTGCGGAGATGCCGGATTTGCCCTTTGCATCTTCCTAAGGGAGTAAAAGCAAAGATTTTATGTAGAAGTGAGTGGAAGTTACAAGTGGAAGGGTGCAGAAGTTGTCTTCCTCAGCTTTGGGTTTTAGGTATTCACCTTATACTCCTGTGTTTCCTTTCTATTGTGCATAAGACAGGCAAGGTGTTTTTTGTGGAAAAGCTTTGCGCTTGGTCAAGTCATAAATGTGTTCCAAGTCAAGAGGATTTGTAGAGAAGGCAGCATTAAGCAAGTGCAATGATCAGGGAATCTTGACAGGACCATTATTTATGTTATTACACGTTTTATTCTTTTAAAATTCAATATATACTATGTACCATATAATGAAAATAACAAAAAGTTATGAAACTTTGAATCATTGTAGTAACTCAACTTTTCATGGGAAACATATGAGCACTAAGACAGTGAACAATATGTAAAACAATAGATAAAAAGTCAAGTGCTCCTAAGACAGACATGCAGGGACCTCAACTATGTTTTGGACTGCAGCAAGATTTCCCCATAAATCAAGACACCTCAATAGAATATCAAAGAGTAAACACATGTGGCAGTTTTATGAAAATGGGTCATTGTGATGGGTAAGATAAACTTATTCGTGGAAGTATGAAGGCTCGTGTTGTATGCAAGGCAGACAGTTTCATGTGTCTAAAGCAATGTGTACACATGAGGCACTGGTAGCAATTTGATTTAGAGAGCCATTGGAGGTAGTCTTTAGAGTTCTCAGATGACTTATGAAAGAGTTTGGAATGCATCTGCAATGAGAGGTAATGTGGCATAATTTTCTGCTTCAGGCAGTATCAAAAGCCATACTGCTATAGCGTCTGATGGATATGTGTTGAACTTGGGAAATGTCCATTTCTTCCTGTTTAGGCTGAGATGGAGCCAGTGCACTTACACGACCCAGCTGAGATAGATCTAGTTCATCTCCATCTCTGTGTAACTCAGTGAAGTAAGGGGTAACTCCGTGAATCGACAAGGTATATGAACTTTGTGAACTTTAAAAGCATCCTCCTCTGAGCTACACTAGGATCATCATTGTGGAGCTAGAGAAGAAGAAGCTGCAGGGACAAGGTGTGGGGAGAGACTTGGCAGGATCTTAGCAATGACTCAGTGAACCTTTCAGAGTCCGGAGTCCATGCGCGGATGATTACTTTGAGTACTGTAACTGGAGTTTGACAGATAACATTCTCCACTCTGAGAAAACAAGTAGGTATGCGGAATAACTGGTGAAGAAGAACAGCGCATGTTCAGCTTAAGTGGATGGACCACCTATAACTCAAAGCTTCTAATCAACCCTGATGTTTCATGGTAGTTTTGATGGTGTGCTTCATTTTTTTATTTTTTTGTTTTCTGGTACCGGGAATCAAACTCATGACCTTGCACTTGCCAGGCAGTCGCTGTGCCGCTGAGCTAAATCCCCAGCCCTGCATGGTGTGTTTTAAATGACCATTACTTCAGTGCCATTCTTAAATGTCTCCTTGGTAATTACAGCTAGATGACATAGAATAGTAAGTAAGATACCATTGTGGGAACAAGAGCAATGAAATCTTTAAGTTTATATTACTTATGCAAATTATTTATAAATATTAATAATAACAAATAATAATAATGATGAACTAGACTGTATATCAGGCCTGTGTTAAAATACATTGCACACAGGACCTTATTTAATAATCAAAACCCTGAAAATAAGGCAGTTTCATGATTACTGTGTGATGAAATATAAAATAAAAGGTAGTAAGATAAAATGGTTGTCCAGGACCTCATACAGGCAGAAAACATAAGTAGTGCTCAGCTCCAGGCTTGGCAAAAAAGGAGGGGTATATGTATGCGAGGCTAGACTTACGTGTCAATAATCTATAAAGTACCTATCAGCATGTAATCATGAAGATCTGAAACAAAAAAACTAATAGTTTTAGAAAGTCTAGATTTGTTTAGCTAGTGACAGCATTTGCAATGACAATTCAATAGATGAGGAGACAGAGAAAGAGAGAGAAAGAGGAACAATAAATGTTTCAGTTCTTAAAGACTTCCAAAGCTACCATCTGAACACTATGTACTCCATCACAGGCATAAGGCACTATGCTTTAGTGGTTGGGATAACAGAACTACCCTTGAAGCAGTCCCTATGGAAACAGCTCATATGATTCTGCAGGTGTTCTGAACTATCTGTGTTCACCAGAATGTGCACAAGAGGGGCCTGAAGGCTCTCCCTGTAGATCTCACTCTGTACTCTGTTGCCCAGACCTCAGCCGGCTATGGATGCTCCACTGGTCTCCCTCAAGGAGCCCGGTGGGATGTTGCCTGCTGCTGGGTAAAGAACATAAAGGGGAGTGGAAACAACACTTTTTTGCAATCTTAGTTTCATTAACAGTGTAAGGTAGATTTTTAAATGAACTTTGTTTTTAAAGTGTACTTGACAGTGAGCTTTCAAATAGGAATCCAGCTCTCTGACTCTATCCTATATTTCTGTTCCCAGTGGTCTTTTTGCTAAGTCTTACAGTGAGGGCAGAAAGTCGCTGCAGTATCTCAGCCTAAACCCAAACCAGGAAATTTTATTAGGTTCCAAAATGAATTTCTTCAACAGTTTCAATTAGGTAAGAAATTCTTCTTCCTATCGCACTTAAAGAAACTGACTGCATGCCATACTACTGTCTTCCTGTGGACGGCTGGAAGCATAAATACACTTGTTGAGGAAAATATTTGACAGCCGAGGGCTGAAAGATTCTCTACAGATGTGAAGTTACTGCCATATTTCTGTGAAAATCCTTAGTCCAGCCTCTGGCCTTTTGGTGGGAAAAAATGATCTGTCAAAAATCAAAATACCCAGTGGCTCCATTACTCCCAATCCAAGGCAGAAAACATATACGTAAATAAAATATTATCAGTGATTGCAGCATCGTGTTCTAGTTTTTAAAAGTGTCTTTATTAATCTAAAGTGGTGTGAATATCCTGAAACTCACCAAAGGGCTTTTTGCACACCTTTTCTAAAGAAAAGTTGAATTCATCAACCTTAATTGAGTCTTAAAACAAAAAAACAAATGAACACATTTGAATTGTAATTGGCTATCACTGAGGACAATTTTTTTTAACTACATATAAAAATTTCATTGTTCTGGATTTACCCATTCCTACCTGCCTTTTTTCACCCCTGTGCAAGATATATTTGTGAAAGTGGACATATTTTGAGAGCAAGGACAATGGAAAGGAAGGATATTCAGTGCCTGAGCAGAGAAGACATGCAAAAGGGAAGCAGCGTTGGAGGAGGATTGTGAGAAAATTAAATAGATAAATTCACAGAACCACCAAATAATTCTTTCCATGAATTTCTTTATCTCTTTCCATTATTCTCTTTGAAGAACACAAGGCCTGTTAATTCCTCTCTTTGTCTTCCTTGTCCTCCACTGAATCTGCAGAATGAAAACAAATCAAATCAAGAATTAACCTTTTAAGCATGAAATACATCTTTTTGCTACGCTATTTGTGTCCTCTATAAATCATTCTGGGGAGAAGTCTGGTAGATCCATGCTGAGCCGGTCCTCAGGTGAATACTCAGGGAGTGTCTGCAACAGCCCCCTCATTTACTATGATGGCTTTTCTCAGGCTGAAATACTGTTTTGCTATGGCCTTGGGTAGGAACAAGCTCTTCAAATAATTTTCTCATGCAATATACAGCAACACCCAAATTATAAAACTAGCACACTGGCAAGGTTATAGGCCCAGAGGAAAAAATGATAAAATGTAATTATTTGTGAGTAATGAATTAATTCCATGTCCTAAGGCTATAAAATTATGCTAAAACTACATCACAGGGGGAAGATCAAGGAGGCTAGGCAGGCCCAGAATCCTAGCATCTGTTTCCCATGCAGCATTGCCCAAGACTTCTCCCCCTGTAGGACTCTGAGTTCGTGGCTGGTAGACCTCTAATCATGCTGTAGCCACAATAATGATGGAAATAGCAATGCAATCCTTTACAGAATGTCTATTGTGTACCAGGAATGGAGCATAGTTACCTATAATCTTACCCTTGGCCTTGCATGGTTGGCATCCTTATTCACATTTTTTCAGTGAAATGACCTTATCCAAGGTCATCTAAGTAGAAGCCTACAGACTCAGAATGCAGAGCTAGGGCACTCTAACTCAAATGACTCTTTTCTTGACACTACTCAAGCAGGAAGTAGAGCCAGTCAGTAGTTCTTTGATGACCTTTCAGTCTCTCTATACTCTACATGTATATTCTTTAATGAAAACAAGATCCGAAGAGGAGGATAGGATTTTCTCTAAGACAATGTTTCTTAGCCTTTTAAAATATTACCACAGCCCTACAGCCTTCTTGGAAGTCAATTTTTGTAATTGTCCTCTATAGAATTTTTATACATAATACACTGTAGATCATCTGTAGAGATTATATAGGGGACCACAAAGCATTATAATATCCAAGTATTTCATATACTATGGTAATGACGTTGCCTCTGATGAGAATGTATGCTCCCAAACGACACAGTACATGATATGATTCAACAGTACCAAAGGGGATAACATATTTCTTCTCCTCCTACTCATCAAGAAAATTAAGTACACTATGAAAGAACCTCATTGGTGAATATTAACAATAGATCTGTGAATCAGTTTAGTAGAGAAAGGGAACTATTCAGACCATCCTGAGCCCTTGTTTTCAGATAGGAAAATCTAATATCAGGGAAAGGAGAGCAAGCAAGACTGCAATTACATAACCAAGACCACTGCCAGCCATTAATTGTTTTTCTTGTAATTGCTGATTGATCTGTATTTTGGTAGTAGAATCCAGGTTTTTATGATAAACCATGGACTGAACTATCCAATTAAAAATATAAGGGCTCATACTCATCCAAACACATGACTGGACTGAGAAGCAAAGGTGGTTTTTAGCAGAGGGACCAATTAAAAACTCTTGGAATGTGTAAAGAGATTTAGATTTAAATTGAATTAACTTTTTATTAAGTACACACTATTCATCGGATATTGGTCTGAATACTTTTATATTATCATGAATCTAGGCTTCACAAAAAATCTGTGGGGCAGATGGAAACTTTTACCTTTTGTAACCTGGAAAATTGAAGGTCAACACAGATATTCAAAACTTGCTGAAATCCACACAACCATCAAGTCAGAATAAAGAGTCAAGGCCAAATACGCTTCAGAAAAATTCCAGATGTTATATTGCACTTCCTTTGGTTATTCCTTACTTTTTACAAATATATAAAACTGTATTTTTCTATACACACAGGGATATAACCATCGAATCACATGTATATTTAAAACTTGTATCAGTTTTATTTAAAAAGTTTGAAATTTAACAATTTTTTTGTGTTTTTTAAACAAAGAACTTTCAGAAATAATATACTCTAAAGGTTTCTATGAGCTTCTGACTAGTAAGGAAAGATAATTTTATATTTTCTTGCCAAGGTTCTTCATCTTATAACTTCATTTTCCTATATCTAAAGTTGTCACGGATCAAAACTCAGAACAAAGGAGTGGAATATAAATTACTATGCTTGGGTGTGGTATCTCAGCTAATAAGGAGCTGTCTTAAATTAATAGTAATGTGGAAAATCTGGAAAAAGTAGTCCTAAGTATTTCTGCTTATTCCTCAGTCTGGGGAAAGAAATTCACTAGGGTTAGATATTCTTAGCTGTCTCCTAGTCAAACAACAAGAATAATAACTATTTAGAAAGTCTACGTTTATACATACTTTAGCTAAATAATAAATAAGAAGTGCTTGGATTTTGCTAAAGGCTGTATAGAAATATATTAATTAGACAAAAATCCTTACTCTCAAGGAGAGGCAGTCTAGGTCAAAGTGATACAAATTAAATCAGAACCAGGTGGATGAATGTCTGTTCATAATACTGGTGGGTATGTGAGGTAAAGAAGCATGGGTCCTTGACAGACAGTAAAGGAGGTAATGACACAAGCACCTTAAGGAGAATGAGGATGAATTTTCTAGAGTTGAGACTGAACTGTGGGTGAGAACATGGCCAGGAGGAAAGCTGTTGCTGGGCTTGCAACCTGAAGGATGAGCATGCTCTGAAGAAGAAAAAGGATTTGTATCTAATGCGCTAAAGTGTCTGGAGTGCTGGGGAAAGGGGAGCATGGTCGTATTCCTTACTGGAACGCAGAGATTGCAGGAAGACAACTCAGACAGACATGACAACTCTCATAACAAAATGAGATACCAAGGGCTTGCAGACAAGCTGTGAATGATTTTAAGCCAGAGAAAGGCTAGATCTGATTTACATATTTAAATCATTTTGCCACTGGTTTGACCAGATCTATGTGGTAGCAAAGGCAAATGGTTTTGACCAAGCAGGAGCTGACCTTTGATGAATGCTGTGAGGCAGAGGTTCCCCACAGCCATACTTGGCGATGGAGAAAATATCTAGAATCACAGTCACACCATGTCTTGCCATCACTGAACATGGCCCACCTTTACCGAGACAAAATCAGCATGTGGTTGCAGTCACGTGATTTTCTTTTGTCTCATGGACTCTGATTTCCTTTCCATTACAATCATCCCTGATTTTTTTCCCCAGTCTATATCTATGAAAAAGAGAACTGAGGGAAATATACATGTTGATTTGCTACTTCTTTATAAATAGTATTTCTAAATTATCTGATTAAAAATACACAGAACTAAAGCACTGCAATCTAAAAAATAAAAATGCTACCCTACCGCACGGGGAAAAAATTACAAAAATAATAAAGTCTTCTAGTTAAAGTAAACATTGCTGTGTCAGATAAATTTGCTGATAGGTACTTTCTGAAGAACTATAGTGTCAAAACAAAAGGGTGATTTTGAAATAAGATGATAGGAATCAACCGTGGTTGTTATATTGCCTATTGTTATCTTCAATGAAGTTGCGCAGGTTACCAGTTGTAAGAATGCAAGATTGAGCAAACAATTAAAGACATGTTATTACTTTTTTTTTCCTCTTTAAAATAAAAAAAAAAATAAAATTAAAAGCAAACAGACACAAACACAAAAGCATGGAGCACATGACAGCTTTTAGGACAGTATGCTTCCGGATGCTTCTGGGGCCTCAAACTAGTTTGCACTTTCTGAGCAACAGCCTACGGTTCAGCTTTCATTTCTCACTCTGTTCAACATGAAGTTTACACCTTCAGTATCTCACTAGTGAAAGAGTGCTCACATGAGAAAGGAACATGGTAAAAAACACCAAGAAGTACTTTTAGGCTCCAATGTGACGAGGCAGGGCTTCTGCATTATGACAGAAAACTCCTTGAGCACAGATCCTTGACCTAACAAATAGAAGTTTCTAGTGGTGAAATGTCTCAGGGACAGGCTGACAGGCATGTTATTTGGGCACAGTGGTTTTTTGAGCAGTGTTGCTTTAATCAGATTGTGGAGCTGAAGGATTGCTCCACATGCCTGGGAGGCCGGCCTGCCACTCAGAGCTTTCAATGGTGTGTTTTCCCCTTATGTATATGAACACAGAGATGACAGCAGTGTCTCACCCCTGGAAACTGGCCAGCAGGCAGTTAACTGGCAAGTATCCCATAAACACTCCAGGGTACACTCTCTTCTTGGGGTCTAGTCTGGTAGCAGCTTCTACTTTCCTGTGAGCCATACTTTTCCTGACATGACCTAGCTTGGGGAGGTTTTTCTTTTTCTTTTGAAAGCAAATGTTTATGGGTTAAAAGCTTATTTAAGCATTTGCAGGGTGGGCTGGGTGAGAGACTAGCACAGCCTTCCTATCATACATACTCTGTCTGGAGCGAGTTAAAGACCAGAAAAATTGGTTGAACAGGCATATGGAAATTATAGAAGTAAAAGCAATCAAGGCTACATTTTTCTGCAACTAGTGTTAAAATCATGATTGGGAATGGAAATAAATATGAATCAGTCTCCTTCTTCTTCACAAAATCATCAATATGGTTTCCTGATTTTCTGGGATGTTTTCGGAGGTGGGTGGTTGGGATGGATTACTATGATACAGTCACATGATTTATATTTTTTAATGTTATGGGACTGTTCTTACTATGAATGGATAGAGCTGATATTGTTACTGGAAATATATTAGGAATAGAACAGAGTCAAATATGTTGGTGAAGAATCCACGTTAATGTTAGCATGGAGTGACTTCCTAAACCATACAGCTTGTGGGTGGACTTCACAAATGCAATGCTTCTTATATGCCCAGTACTTTTCATTTTTTAAAATTTTGAGTCAGGGTCTCACTACACAGTGTAGGCTGATCTTAAACTTGGCAATACTTTATCTCAGCCTCCCAAGAAACTGAGATTACAGGAATGCAATCATGTCCAGCAAATTGATTGCTTCTTGAAAGTGGATAGCTTTGTTCCTCTACTGATACTGATATAGGGGAAATAATGTAACTCTCAACCTGCTAGATGTCAGATACACTGAGTTTGTGTTCCCCAAAATTGAAAAATGAATTTTAAGGAACAATGAAGGTTAAGAGTAGGAAAAGTTTATCAAGAGATGTAGTTCCTGAAAGACAAGAAATGACCTGAAAGTGGGTTGCCAATAAGCCCACTCCTCAAAGGAAGTTTTATAGAGCAAAATAAGCAGGTGTGTACAAAATCACAAAGTGGATACAATGTGGGCCAAAACTATGATCAACTAGTAAGAATACAAGTATAGCCACTTAGGTAATATCAAGCTAATGGGGATCACAAGTCACATAGCAAGTGTACATGGAAAGGACAAAGACCTTTACAAGAAGGGATGGATCAGGAGGTCTTGGTCACTAAGCTGGGTGGCTGATGTCTATCTAGACTTTATTGGACCAGGTGATATCAATTATAGTATAATCTTTAATGTATTGCTTATCCCTTCGGGAGGCATGTAGATCTGATCAATTTGTCCTATTCTTAGTGTCTGGCCTTCAACAAATATGTCTCTAGTCATAGTTGTAATGTGTTCTCATCTTTTGCACTGACTCACTCAAGAGAGTAGCCCTATCTGACTGCCCATAATATTTTCCTAACTTAGCTGTCTATAATAATATGAGTGGAGAAATTTTGGGGGCAAAATTTTTAACCCTGAGGGGTTTTTACACTAAGGCCTTCTTACCTCTGAAGAGATGATTTATTCTGTGACTGAATGAGTGCATATATCTGTATGCCTGCATATGTGTACATGTGTGCATATCTATTCACATGTAAGTGTATTTTTTCAGATCTCTGGAAAGAGTATGAATAGTGGTCTGACTAAAAATTCTATCTAGGCAAAACTATGCTGGTGAAACTATTTCTGCAATGACTTGATTCAATTATATTCAATATTCTCATGTTTTTCCTTAAGGTTAAAATTGCCCTCACTATATTCACAGTCTTTATAAATGCATTTGTTTTTTTATTTAACTGCAGTGACTTCCATTTATTTTGTTACATCTTTTTGCCATGGTGATTTACAGGATCTTCAAGCCAATATAAATATTTCATAAATATGGGGTTATCTGGCTATACTGCTACACAATACCTCAGCAGTATCTTTCTGTAAGAAACACACAGAAGAGTAAAGACCTGACAGTTAACTAGGTGGGATGAAAATCTGCTCCAGATATTTGTTTCTGAGGTAAATGCACCAAACACCTGTTCAATTAAGAAAACCATCCTTACAACACAGGATGGTTTTTTCTGTTTAAGTGGGGCCTAGAACACCGAGGGGTAATTAGGTGCGGAATGGCAGAGCTCCATCCCCAGCTTATGCCATGAATTCACAGGGAATAGGTTCCAACAACTCAGGCTCCTTCCCATTGACTCTCACAAAGTGTGCTTCTCTGGGTGGGGCAGGCTGGCGCATTAACTGAACCCAGTTTCCTTTCTCTTTGACTTCCTTCTTTTTCTGATCATTTTCCTTGACACATTTCAGGAAGCTATCTCGACCCTCTGAGTGCTTAATATGCTCAATAAGCACATTAATCTTCTTCACTTCCTTGTTTACAACAATGCCAACAGCATGCTGGGTAACATTGTAGACTCTTCCTGTTTTGCCATGGTAACATTTGTGTGGCGTTCTTTTTTTGTACAGTACCCATTCCCTTGATATCTACAATAGCACCCTTTTTGTAGATTTGCATATATGTGGCCAAAGGAACAACCCCATGTTTTCTAAAAGGCCTAGAGAACATATACTGGGTTCCCCTGTTCTTTCTCTTTGTGTTCGTCATTTTGGCAAATTACTGGAAGATGGAGGTTCTGGCTGAAAGGATATAAATGCATTTCATATCTATTCTCTTTTA
This sequence comes from Chinchilla lanigera, assembly GCF_000276665.1. Taxonomy (NCBI): domain Eukaryota; kingdom Metazoa; phylum Chordata; class Mammalia; order Rodentia; family Chinchillidae; genus Chinchilla; species Chinchilla lanigera. The sequence continues at coordinate 16,742,929 of NW_004955427.1, read as the reverse complement.
TACTCAGTCAGGGCCACATACTGAGAAACTATCTTTCACATCTTCCAATCCCCTGCCTTCTTTCAGTCCCCAAGGCTTTACCTCTGGCCCTTTATATTCTTATCTAGACAATTTTAATCACTTTCCAGCTAATTTCCTTACCACCTCCATGGCCTCTTTCTACCTTGTCCTATGGATGTTGAGGTGGTTATTCTAAAACTCAGATCTTGTCTAATAACTTTCAATTTAAAATCACTAAGTGGCTCCTAATGGCTTTATTTAGTACCTAAGAGCTATGAAAACTATGCTGCCTGTGGTAAGCACAATGCCATACATTTTTCACATGCGATGTCTCATTGATTCCTCACAATTTCCTTGTTTTAGGTGACAGGATTAATTTGCATTCTGTAATTTAAGGAGTGACTTGTAAGACTGAGAATACCAAGAGACAAAAATCAATCAAATGGTGTTCTTGTGTCTTTTTTAGCTGTAATCCCAAATACCATTAAATTATGTCAAGATATCACCAGTGTAACAGACTGAGAGATATGTTACTGATCCCATAACTGAATGTGTCTGTGAGATAAATTTCTAAGAGAAATGACTCAAATGGTTTTAATGGATTTACAAATCTTAAAATAATACCAAATTCCTTAGGGTTTATATTCATATTCATACCAGCCATGTACTTACCTCATTGTCCATATAAATTGAAAACATTATTTTGTAGTTTTAATTAGCACATTCCATTACTAGAAAGGGGCTGTATAAGAGAGGAATCTGGTCAGTGATATTTGAGAACAATTAGGAGCTAACTGGAATGATTTTCCCTTTATAGAGAGCAAACCAAGTGAACACACTCTCAAGATTAGTTATCCCACCTCACATCTTTCATCAATTTACACTGAGATATTTCAATGCCTACCTATTGTGTTCCAGGTCACCATTTGGACTCCAGTGCTCCCAACATGCACAAGCTCCCTGAATGCACTAGTTTTTCTGGCGCAAGGTCTGTCACATAACTACTAAATATAAGCTTGTTAAAATTAGCAAAATGAATGAATGGTTAAATACAACAAACTCATTGAAAATCAAAAAAAAAAGAAATGATAAATTATGCACATTATCTTTTTCACAAGAAGACATAACTACTTTATTGTTAAAACTTTTTCTCAAAGGCTTTATTCTTTTCAGAAATTGTTGTTACTTAAAGTATTCCGTCTTATGCTTCATTTGGTTAGAAGGCACAGAAATGATTTGATATTTCTGAAGTTTTCAATTGCATTAGGGGCTCTTGGAGTCCTCTGAGGGTCCCTGGAAGACACAGTGGTTGAGGGTTGTACTTCTCCGTCAAGTGTCAAGGCCCCCATACTCTTTGAACTCTCCTTTCCTATTTGACCGAAGCAAGTGGTTCTCTGCATTATAGCTTGGATTCTTCTGTAAGCAATTCCCATAGAAAGAGTTCTGTGAATCTAAAGTGTTTTACAGTCTATTCAAAAGAAGAAGGTCCAGCTCTGTATGTTAGCAAATTTGGGTTCCAGTCTTGCCTCTGCCTTGAACTCACATTGTGACTTCACAAGCCATTTACTCAGCTGAGGCCCAAATCCTACTCATAAAAGACACTCTGGAGACTAGATGATGGGAAATCCCTTGTATCCCTAGAATACTGTCTTTTTATATCTTTGTATTACATCTAAAATCTAAACCTCTGTTTTCCAAAACTGTAACTTTTTGAAACTTCCTGTTTTAGCCACAACTTTGATAATAGAGCTCTGCACCACAAGGAGTCACTATTAGCACTCAGTACCTAATGTTTGAAGAATCATTTTCATGAACTCACCTTCAAACCCTCTAAAAGGGGCCCCTGTGAATCCACCCATTTCATCTGGTTTCCACTTGTCTGACCGCACATTATACTCCCTCTGATAGTCATGGTCTATAGCAGCTCTTTTATTTTTTATTTACCCTTATAGACTCTAAAACATCTTACTTTTTCCTTTGTTTTTTAATACAACAATTATTAAATAAATAATATTCAAATTAATTGTAGCCATAAAATCAGTTCTGGCTCATTAAGGGACAGTGATTGTTATTGCATTTTAGTTTTACCCATAAGCAAAAATGCATGTCATGGTAGATTTCATTAATGTGAATATATATGTAAAATTTAATTTTTTGGAAAAAACATGTATTTGTATAACTTACTGATCATAGGCTATAAACTCTGTTAAGGAAACATTTATATTTCTAATTACTTCATAAAGCAAACAGAAAACAATCTCTGTGAGTGTTTGCATTTACAATATTCCTGTGTCTATCAGAACTCAGATTTTCACTGTGAGGGCCTGGCAATTCCTGCTAGGGAATAACAGATGCGTTGAAAGTAAAATAGAATTTTAAACATTAATCTCACATATTAGCTGCTTAGCTCTTTTCTGTTACTTCATGCTTCCTGTAAATACGAATGTAATTTTGAGTATATTAACATATCTTTTCCAAAGATGTCCCCTCTTTCTGGTAAGGATAACCTGGAATTTACACTGTGCTGCTGCTCCTTTAGAGAGATGCCCTGCTGAAAAGGAAGAGAAAGTTTGTGAAATAGAAGAAATAAATACCACTCTGTCATTTCTTTTTTCTTTTGTTGTTACTGGAAGCTTTCAAAATAAAAAAAGAAAAGAAAATTTGTCTCAGTGACACTTTTTGTCACACTTTTCCCTCCAAATCATGGTATTTTGCTGACGTTTAAAAAAATTGGTCTACATTGCAAAGCAGACTTAGATGGCCAAGTCCTCTGATAGGATCCATCCCTCTTGATAAGCTAGGGTGGCCCCAACAGACAGCCTGGCTTCCCTTCCCAGGGCCCAGTGGCTTCTGCAGCAGTTCTAGTACGGCTTTGTCTCTCTCTAACATCCATCTAACGACACCAGAAATGCGTCATTTCCTCTGGGCCACCTTGGGACGGCTTTCTTTTGATCACTTTTTTCTATGGAGGGTGGTACTTCTACCTCCTGTGGAGCCAAAGTACACTCTAAACAGCAATGCCTTGCCAGTTTATGAGGCTAGCTTTCTACATCTCAGAAAGCAGCAGCTGTGTCCTTACACACTGGAATTCACAGTGCACCACTCCTCTTATGAAATAGGAATTCCTTGGATTCCTCATCTTGTCTTCCTCCTTACGGGTAGGTTATGTTTCCAACCTGTAAAGTTCCAATGGCACAAGAGGTGTGAATAGACAAGACAATGGCATCCAGCAATCTAGTGAGAAAAAAATCCGTGGAAATCACACTCTTTAAAAATTTCTGTTTACTTTTATACTAAGAATTTCAGCCCAATGCAAAATGATCTAGCAAGTTGAATAAACGTCTGAAGTACTGTATACTTATTCATGTTGCTCTGTGAACGTCCTTGACCTTGTTCATGTCAATAGATAGAATGAGGCTTACATCCTTTATTCCTTAGCATTCTTAGTGCAGAAGGAGTGAACAGGAGGCAGAGCATCAGAAACCCTGCCTACCCACTCACCACCATCCTTTTACTTTCCTAATATGAGGGAGTGCTCTGATTTTATGACTTAATTTATGCTACAAGTTTCTTTTCATGAGTAAAGCAGAAAAGGCAACAGTATTATGCATGCATGCTCTAAATCACAGTATTAACTGAGCCAGATTCTTAATGTCATCATGCTGGTCTGCAGCTCTGATTGCAGAGATGATGTGAAATGGGAGGTGGGGGTATGGAAAGGAATAGGAGAGGAAGAGAAATATCATTGCATGGAAAAAAAAACTTAAACAAGAAGAAGGATAAAATTATCTTTTAAAAATTTTTGACTTCACTTGGATGGGAGATTGATCCATGTCATAGACATAAGATACAGATTTGTTTATTTTTCCTTTGGACAAGATTTTCCATCCACTTCCTCTGATTTACCTAGAGAGGCCTGAACACTATGGGCAATGCATCAATTGTGGAGTTTGGGCCTATTCCATTGTCCTTTCATCCTTGCCATGATCTATTTTGCTTCAATGCTGATGAAGACAAAACTCAGAGAACGTTTCATATGTCTCATGTACAACCAGGCTGAGTTTATCTCTGGACGTCACAGTTACTCATGCTAGGCCAGTGTATATATATTGTCTGCACTCATTACGTGCAAAAGCCAGCGTGTAAGATGCAGTTCAGTACATGGTAGACAACACTTAACCGTGCACTTCTTATAATCACATTGCTAAGTTTTAAAATGTTAATTATATATATAGGCACATATTTGAAGTCATGGTCTGGGCTTCCATGACCATCACAGTCATAATGGGACAAGCTAAGGTTCAGTAACCACAAACACTGACTTGGAGAATACTGAGCCATGGCTGCTAAGGCAAATACCGGGGTTAGTTCCTGGAAGCCTCTGCTCATAGCCTTTCTGCCAAGTGACTGACACATAGCTTTGTCTCATATGTGTTTGTGTTTAAAAACACTATGTTAAGTATATATCATTTACTCAGTAACATTGAATTCCCATCACCATCACTGGTACTGTAAATTAACACTGAAGGAAGGGTTCCTAACACATATTTTCTCTGTAAAGCATAGCACAGCTTTCTTTTGCTTCAGAACACAAGACAGCAATGTGCTAGTGGGCCACTTTCAACAGTGATATCTCTAAAACACACACATACACATGCACACACATAGGCACATGTGCACACCCAGATGCAAAATGTTGAAACTCGTGACACTCTATGGACCACAAAGAGGAAGCTTGTGTTCAGCCTAACTGCAGAGTAGATAGTGCAGTTCAGTCCATCAAACTACAGTAAATATTATGCTGAGAATTACAAAACCATTTCAGCAGGTAGGAGAATTTGCAAATGATGGAATCCACAAATAATGAGGATAGACTGTAATTTGTAATTTAGACTGAAAAACCAGTCAATAGAGTCTCCCTGAGAACAACAATTCCCACCCCAGGGACCTTCAGGATCAGGTAAATCTCTTGTATCTTTTAGAAAAGCCTGAGAGGCAGAAGCTTCTTCAAATAGCTCTGGGCTAATAAGGTTAATCAAATGCTGCTGGCAGCTCTGTACCTGAAACTATCCATCCTTGTGTGGCTGCATTTGTTTCAAATAGGTTCTAAAAAAACTTTCAACTTGTAGCTTGTGCAGTTTCCTGTTTCCTGCTTATTTCTCTAAAATCTTGCCTGTTGCAGTGTTTCTCACTTTTCCTATTGCTATGCTAAACACTGCTTTTCCTTCTGACTTGACATAGTCAGGTAGTAATTTATTCTTTGTGTCTATTTAGGAGGATGCCCAGCTCTGGCACGGGAGTAGTATCAAGCTCCGTTTTTCCTCAGGGCCTTTTCATATACAGAATGCTTTATAAGTCTATCCAAAGCACTCCATACTCATATACATGCATTTGTTTATCATGTTTATAAAAAAGAGGGGAGTTTATTTTATAATAGCTATTTTTATTTAGTCATTAATTTTGAATGAAAATATGTAAAACGCAGGCAGCCTAATTTTTTCTCCTCTTATTAGTCAGTCCAGATGATGTTAAACAAAAATCCAGCACACTGGAAAGAGATGATAGGCTAGAAGTTTTCTGCAGTAATTCCAGGAAAGTGCTGGGTTCTTTACTCTGCTGGATGAAGCTCCAGAGAAGGCAGGGAGAAGAAAGTGAAGAAGGGAGATTAGACAGGTATCTTATTGCTGTTTCTTTAAGAAGAATGATTTATTCTTCTGAAAAGATGAAATTGTTTCATTATTCTTTTTTTCTTGTTTTCTAGAAGCTGTATCACTTAATGGAATTTTTTACAGAAGTTTGATCATCCCATAATAATTCTGTCAAACGTTTAGCCTCTGTTATTTTTTCTTTTGAGCAACTAAACAAACATCACTTTCTGGTTGACACTGGTATTGTTAGCATGTATTTGATACGTCTAATGCAATTCACCTTAGAATTTTAGGTCACATAAGCACATGGTCCCAGTTTTCAAATCCAAGCCAGCATCAGAATTACCTGGTAGGCTTTTATAGTGGTGCAGAATTCTGGTCTCCAACGCCAGGACGCCAGGACAATGATTCAGTGACATAATGAGACTGGCGTGTGACTTGAGATTTTTCATGTGTAGCAAATGCAAATGCAAAAATGGCTCAGGACCATGCTATTACTATTTTTAATATAACCAGTTCGTAGAAATACTTAGTACAATATGCAGCACATAGTAAATGCACAGTAAATGCTTTCTTGCCATCCAATAAAACGGCATTTTTCACTGTTTAGTTGCTCCTTTATTTTATTTTTTTTTGTTGTTGCTCCTTTATTATAAATATTTTATTTGTACATATTCTTCCCCTACTCTTAACTCAGGTAAAATCCCAACTTTATTTTGAAATTGGCTCTTCCTTTCATGAATATGCAATGATCCATGCAATTTATTAAATTTTAATTATATATTTGCATAAATATGTTCTGGAAAATTGATTTTCGTAGGAAAATTGTCTTCCCATTTAGATGAAGGCGGTAGAGGCTATATCTTGCATATCTGCTTTCTCCATCACAGTTACTAAAATAACTATGGAATGGGCAAGGTGGATTATTTCCCTTTAAGCTACTCAAGTATGAATCTGCTAGCAAAGTAGCAGTGAAACTACAAAAAAAAAAAAGTATTGCTTTAAAAATGCAGTTGTTAAGTACTCAATTCTATTATAGGTTAAAATCTGCCTTTTAATTGTTCTTTATTATAAAGGTGGAGTGGTTTAAATTTCAAATTCTACCACATGAGTGAAATTCTAGTCTTCGTTCTACATATTTAAATATGTACAAAGTATTAATAATGTATATAATATAGTGTAAAATAAATGTATGACTGAAATGTTATAGGATTTCACTTTCCTTCCTCAGAGTTCTAACTCTTCTCTTCGCTAAATATCCAGGACTTTTATGCTCAGGGATCTACCAAATCAAGCACAGGGCCTGGAGAAAGGCAATTTCAAGAAGATAACTCTTGGACCGGGCGTGGTGGCGCATGCCTGTAATCCCAGCACTCGGGAGGATGAAGTAGGAGGATCACTGCGAGTTTGAGACCAGCCTGGGCTATAAAGTGAGCTCAAGGCCAGCTTGAATTGCATAGGGAGACCCTGTCTCAAAAAGACCAAAAAAAAAAAAAAAAAAAAAAAAAAGGTAGCTCTTCCTGGTTCCAAGTTTGGGACAACGGTAGTGCTAGAATTTCTGGGCACTACAAAGCATTTTTAAAAAGTTTTCCACAATTTTTCAAGAAAGATGAGGGTTTCTAATACATATATTTCTTAGGCTCTTCATTTTCGTACCTCCTCCTTTCAAAGGAACAGCACAAACGATTACACATTGGGCTAAACTATTGTTCTTTGTCAAGATAACTACCTTGAATTTTGATACTTGGCCTGTAGTTAATTTTGTATAGAAGGAAATTACTTAAATCCCATTAAGTCTAGCAAATACTTTTCTAGGAAAAACTTTGATTTACTAGAAGCTCTGAATTAATGAATTTATGTGTTATTTATTAATGAATTTAACTCCTTTGGTAAATAGTTATTACATGCCTATGTGTGCTGGGCATTGTACTAAATATTTTGAAGGATAAAAACATACATTACTTATATTCTATCTTCAATTAGTTGATGGCTGATAGGACTGAAAAGTTTTTGTTTTGTTTTGTTTTTGCAGTGCTAGATAGAACCCAGAGCCTAGATTAAACTATACCCCCAGCCTCTTTATTTATTTTATTTTGAGAGAGTGTCTCAAAGTTATTCAAACTGACCTCAAGCTTACAATCCTTCTGCTTCAGCAAGAAGTAGTAAAAACAAACAAACAAAAAACAGTTAGAGAGACCATCGCTATAGAAACGCAGTTTTCGGCGTATTGGAATTATGAGCATGCGCCCTCATGCTTGCTTGAAGAACTACATTTTACGACAGAAAGGATTAAGTGTCGTGAGAGAGGCTGGGTGTGAGGCCCAGGGAGAAAGAGTGGGGCTCCTTGACGGCACTCGGGGAGACCTCAAGAAGGCTGTGTGTGCAGTGGGGCGGTGGACCCCTCTTGCTCAATCCAGTCACTTTTCATGCCCTTTGGACTCTATAGAGAAAGCGGCCTGCCCAGGAGTCAGCAGGGTGAAGGGCAGTGACCGTGGAGCCTGTGAGGTCCAGGCTGAGGAGCTCAGGGGCCCGCAAGGGGGCAGGCCGGAAGGAGAGCGGCTGTCACTCAAGGAGAGCTGCGAGGTAGGCCAGGAATGCCAGGTCTCCCGGATGTGCCACAGGGAGGGAAGTGACGCCAGTCACTCTACTCTGTGCTTTAACAAGGTTAGTGTGGCAAGAGCGTAAACATCAAATGTTCTCTATTGTACTTGTGGTCTGACAAGATACTGATGAATTGATCAACACTGATCAAAGCTGATTTGAGGGGTTTTTCTCCTACCTCCTCCTTTGAGACTTGCAGGAACTTTTTAGTGTTACTTTGCTCAGTAGGAGAGGGCCGTAGCTTCTGTTTTGTGCGTCGAGTTGTCTGGGGTTGCAAAGTAGATTGAACAGGTGAGCCTTCGGGAGGACCCTGAGTTAAAGTACACTTTGTTTGCTTGGTTGGTGGAGCTAAGGTTGCACCCAGGGCCCCGTGCATGGTAGGTAAGTGCTGTACTATTGAGCTACATCCTACCCAGAAGAATTTTATTTTATTTTGTTACGTCTGCACGCTTTATGACTCAGTGAGAATACCGTGACTTCCAACAATTAGTGAAATCAGATTAAGAGGTGACGGCATTCTATAGAAATGCGTTGTTTCCAGTGACAGCAGTGATTTTTATCAAGCTCAAGATTGCACCACACTGCAGCCCAGAGTTGAATCTGAGAATGGGAAAAGTCATTAGTGCGTTAGGTAAATATTGACTTTCTGAATATAACTTAAGACTCCTAGTAGGAGTCCAGCAAATGAGTATTTTAGGTGTCTTATATTACGAAATTATTTGCTGAAGTCTAGAAAGCTGTGGGTTTGAATTATATATACCCAGAGCATGACTTCGAAGTGAGAAACACGTACTCCCAGAAAGTATTACGCTTTCCAGTTCATAATATTAATAGACTAATCTATTGACCAGTGTAGCCCCTATCACTATGCAAGTACGCGGAGAAACTCGAAGTCAGCCTTCTATTTTTCCGTTAATTATGAGGATTTGGGGAAGTTAGAAGGTAGAGACAAGAATGTTTATTAAACTCACCCATTAACAAAATCGGACCTGTTCTGCAAACGTGACGCACTCGATCAGACTGCAGCTCTAGAACGTTGTGCATGAAATGTCATTCCCTTTTCATACTTGGCAGAACTGTTTGGGGCTGCTTCACGTTGCAGCTTTGAGATTTGCCTGCCCACTCTGCCCTGCCTCCCTCAGCTGTGTGCCGTTCTCTACAAACGCTCTCTGGTTCCTCTTTTCCTAAGGCAGTAGGTGGGAAGTATGTGCAAAAGTAGGACAATCCCGCCCTCCTCTGGCCAGAGAAGTAGTTGCAGCTTGAAATTCCCTCAAATTGAGCACAAGGAATGGGAGACTATGGAACCTATTGTGAGATATAAACCTATTGTGAGATATAAAGATACGCTTTTTTGTGTGACTTCTAAAGTTTAGAGATTTTCCAAGGTATCCTCATTATTGTACCTAGTATTACCTCCTCCCTGGCATTTCTGGAATTATCAAGTAGGCGCAGAGGACATGACAAGCTCCTCAAGGACTACCACTTAGTACTAGCATTTTCCAGACACCTAACTAAATAGAGTCAACAAAGGTTTAGTTTCTTAGCAGGCATATTGCAGGTCTGTAGTAAAAAATCTCTGCAAATGATAAGTGAGTGATGCATAGCTATTTTTCATTTGTCTCTGGTTTTCCTGTCTGCTTTTTAGGAGGCTATCAGCATTAAATTGATTTATCACTATAGAGATAGATCGGAACAGAAGAAAGGAAATGTTACCTCACAACTCAGGGGAGACACAGAGTACACTTCGAGTAGATAAGGAGGGTAAAGGTCTTCCTGCACCTAAAGAACCCAAGCAACCAAGTCAGCTTCTACTACTGAAGAGAGTAACCTTTTTTTCCCCAAGAGGACTCAAGCTACAGTGATAATGGCACAGAGCGGAGCTCTGCCAGTGGCCTCCAGATTCTTTGCAAAAGGAACCATGGGTATTTTCTCTATGGGCTAACTGGATGTATCTGAGCTGTTGCTAACAGTAGCCAGACATTTAGATTACCACTTACTCAAGTCAAGTCATATAACATTTACCAAAACAAACAAAAAAACCATTTACAAGTTTTTCTCAAAGGTTGCACTTAAACATTAATACCAGACTACAGAATTGTGATACATTAATTTGGGATCACAGTGTTTTCAACTAATTTAGGCAAAAGTCTGGTGAGAAGCGTGGTAACAGATATAAGGGGATTTGGGCTCGGTTTCCAGTGAGAGATGTTTCTTCAGGATAATCCGCTGCATGGTGTAATTGGCTCTGTGGTTGCGATAACAAAAAATCTCTGAACAATCATGTAGCCAAATTTCTTCATTCCTGAGCTCTGGACTCAAACTCAGCCATGGCATTTTTTATTGGGCCTTCATTATCTAAAACCCAGCATTTTGAAAGTAAATATTAAGAAAGTCAACAAAATAAGAAAATATTTTAACATCTTCATGACTTCCCTTCTGCTGTCGTTGCTGTCTGGAATAGCATCATTTTCTTGGTAACCTGGGTTTGTGTTTTACAAATCTTTTTTTTTTTTTTTTTTTTTTTGCAAATAAATCAATCTTTTCCAAAGAAATCTCCAAGCTACACCGATTCTCCACAGATCGTCTTTGATCATTCTTCCCTTCATACTACCTCCACCACCATTTCCTCTTAATTCACTGAGTACTGCAACAGCAGAGTGACTCAGTTTCTTGTTCTGATCTCTCCTTTTTGGAGTCCATTTTTACTGCGTACTCAATACTGAATGAAAATCAGCATCCTTAATCTGGCCTTCAATGTAGTCTAAGTTCTGGCACTGGTCCTTGCAGTGATTACTCCTTCTCTGTGATCCCACTAAGTACATGAGCTTATTCCTGTGCTGTATGACACCTAAATTGTATGCACTTCTCATGTGGTTCTTGTTACAAGATAAATCTTCTTCCCTTTCATGATGCAACAATATCAGTCTTTCAAGGACAAGCTTACAAAATACTTCTTTTTAAATTAAAGAGTAAAAATTTAAAAAAACATTAAAAAGATACAGAATTTCAAAGCAAGATGATAGGAAATCAGTAATGGTTGTTGTTATCTTCAAAGTAATTTGAAGTAATTGCATTGTTGTTATCTTCAAGGTAGTTGTTCATATTCCAGATATAAGCATGCAACATTGGTCAAAAAATTAAGAAAAAAATAAGCATTAATTATTCCTTTCAACAAACCAACAGAAATTAGTAGTATAATTATCTTAGGTATCTTGTGTGTGCATATATCTATCTATCTATTTTCCCCTTCTTTCTTTCTTTGTTTCCTCCTTTACCTCATTCCAGTTCTTTGCTTTTGAGCATTTTTTTTCCCTTTCACAATATCTATTGCACTTTTTGGATTTTGTTTACTCACCCTTAAGAAGCAAAATACTTATTTCTTTCATAACTTCTCTGATTACTATGCCAAGAAAATTTTTTGTTTTTTTGGTATCAGGAATCAAACTCGGGACCTTGCACTTGCCAGGCAGGTGATTGTACCACTGAGCTATATCCCTGGCCCTGCCAAGAAAAATTATATCATGTCCCCCTCATTGAGTCCAAAGAGTAACATTTGATATATTACATACATACAAGGTACATTTTATCCTTGAACCTATTTCTCATTTGTTTTATTCTACCTGAGGCCAGAAACAGTGACTCACTGATCCTGTAGTCTAGCAAGCACATAAACATTTAACTGTGTACATCCTTGTGAAATAACTACTTCTGTCAGTAACTTGAAAATGCCCTTTTAGGGAAAAATGCATTTATGAAGCAAGCACCTATTAGCTTATATGCATAAAAGTTTCATACAAATATCTTTGAAGAAAATATATTTAAATCTTATATAGAAACATGTCTTAAAGCACACTATAAGGCAGTTCTGTATGGTCAATTGTTTTAGTGACCAGGATTAAATGAAATATAAGATCATATTGAGCACTCATGAGCAGATACTTTTAAATATAACGATTACATTATTGACTCTTTAAACTTGTGTTTCAAAACTTAATAACAGCAGCTAAGTAAGCTTACTAAATCTTTTCTTTAAAATCAGTTTGTCCGGTCCATATCTAAATACATATTTTGCAAGACTGAAAATCAAATTAATGAAGTTCTTTTGGATTACTTACCGTATCCACTGTTCATTTGCCTCTAATTTATAAGATGACAAAAAAACCAAGTAATGAAAATGTATTTTTAATTTTGCTTCACCACAGGAAAGCACGACTGCAGGCAAGCTCAGCGTCAGCGCAGACACAGCAGAAATGACTTGCTGCTTTCGGGCTCAGTGCCTGGCGAAGCAGCCTTTCTTCCTCTTCTGCTTCCCCTTGTTCCTCTCCCCACGATCTAACATCTCCCAGTGTCTGTTTGGGGCAGGAGAGAAGCTAATCTAAAAACTTTATCACAATTGAAAATTAGAATTTAGAAGAGATCTTTGAGACTTTCTAATCAAACCACTTCATTTTTCCATAAAGTAAGTGTACACAGAGAGAAAAATGGCTCTCTCAAGACTTTGCAGTGAACTACTAACAGATTCTAGATTGGAAAGTGTCTTCAGACAACTAGTTCTGTTATTTAATTTTCCTTGGAACTACATTGTTCTTGATAAATCAGATTTTCATTCAATCATTTATTCTATACAAACACTGTTTTGTATGGTGGGGTAGTTTTTTTAAAATGGTGAAACCCATTTTGAATCTTGAAAACAGCAGACAGACAGCTATTCACCTGAGGAAAACGCAATAGGCTACTGGTCTACGTACTAGGAGCAAATGTGCCAAGGCTCAGGGTATGATTTTTCATGACAAATTGCATGAAACTTGTCATGATGAGTTGAGTGGAAGGTGACTCTCAGAACATAGGAGGAGACTAAGTCATGAAGGATCTCACATGCTCTGCCAAATAATTTTTTTTCCCAACAGTGATAAAGAACTTTTGAAAAGTTTTCCATATTGAGCAGTGGATGGATGCGCATGCTCACAATTACATCTTTGTTTTAGACGCACCATGACTGCAAGAATGGAGAGGACAGAGGCTGATGAGACGGAGGCAGAGAGACCAGGTAGAAGATGGGTGTAGTAATTCAAACTAGTGTTGAAAAGCATTTAGTCTAAACCTTAGCCTCTTGACTTGCACTAAACCCCTTGATGTGGGCAGCAGGTGTACAATCCGCAATATTTTAAGTCCAGAAGCAATGAATGAACATCCAGACGGCATAAGACCCTGAAAGTGTAACACTTTTGGTTCATTTGGGTTTGTGAATTTCTAAGGTAAGTTTATTGTGTTTGCAGAAGGATGACACCCCCCACATTCTTATCAGCTACTGCTCCAGCAGCTTAAAAGAGTTGGGGCCTTGTCCTCCAGGTTTAGCTCCCCACCTAGGAAACCTGGTCTTCCCAGATAATTGCCTCAGGGCTTTACCTAGGAGAGAAATGATTTTTTGAGACATGTATCTTTTGGCTGAAATCAATGTAGTAGATTTGTAACTCTGCAGAAGCAGTGGTAATTATCATGATTCTCCCACAAGAATTTGAACAGCAATTCATAAAATTTTATAGAAACAGTCTTTTGGTGGTAAAGGTGAGGAAGTTTTGAAAAATGATCAGTTCATTGGCATCCCTTTGCATAATTAGGAGTTGCTGGAATTTCTGAGACACAATGTAGTAACAGAGTCCATTTTATCTTAACTTATAGATTATTGGGGTGTTGTCTACATGTCTACAACTTTTAAACAAGAATGCCATGTATGAAAAAAGCCAGAAGTCTCAAAATCTCATTATGGCTTAATCTGTAGTATGTAATATTTCTGCATGTAATGGCCTATAATGTACGTTGATAGGAACATTCTGTGTCAGCATCTAAATTGCCTGATCGTTGATTAGAAAATGCAATGTAACGTGCATTTCTCTGGTATATGCAGCACTCAGTGAAGACATTTAGGTGCTTAAGATATTTTAGTGAAGATGTCAACTTAGTGACACAAAATGCAGAGGGAGCATAAATATTACCTTCCAGATGTTATGTACTTACTGATTGCTTCCTATGTAACAAGTCCTTTGTTATTGAAACTGGTTATTGTAGTGTTTTAAATGTAATTGTTTTTATATTTGAGGAAAATAATATATATTAATGCTGAGACTTCATATTTATTTTTGTTTACATAGTAGTAAGTTACGTATACATTTTTATGCTTATGCACACTCAGGTAGCATTTCATAAAAATCATAAAGCAATTTTTTGAGGCACTGAGGATTGAACCTATAGCCCTTCCACTAAAATACATCTCCCGTATTGTATTGTATTGTATTTTTTGAGACAGGATCACTCTAAGTTGCTCAGGTGAGGTTCAAAGTTGCGACCCTTCTTCTTGAGCCTTGTAAAAGTCGTAGGATTACAGATGTGCCTGGCTAGGAAACAAAATTTTATAATGACTGTCCTACCCAAGGACTTGGATATTGCTCAAATTTGTACCTTCTTGTGTGCTTCTTTCCCGTTTCATCTCCTGTCTCATCAGATGGAGCCATTACTTTAAATTTTCTGTTTATTTTTCACCTGTTATTAATAAAATAGTTATTTCCCATATACTGAAACAATGTTATTTTGTTTTACTTGTTTTTTATGCATTATACATTAGTATTAAATGTATATTCTATAGTGGATGTATTAATTCTTGAGTCTGTAGATATTCAAATTCTACTGTTTCTAGTAATGTCATGAAAGATTCTGCAAAAAAACCGTATTTCTGAAGATAATTTATTTATATATCTATCTAGTGGGGTTAAGGATCAAACCCAGGGCTTATGCATGCTAGGCAAATACTCTTATCACTGGGTTACACTCCCAGTCAGGATAATTTGTTAATCTCAATTTCATAATTTTTTTTGACTTTTTGAGACAGGGTCTCATTATACAGTTCATACTGGCCTTGGACTTGTTGTATAGTCCAGGCTGGCCTTGAACTCCTGCTGATCTACCTGCCTCACCCTCCCAAGTCCTGGGATTATAGGCCTGTGCTACCACTTATGGAGTTCAATTTCATAATCTAAAAGTGACGGTATCTAGGATTCTGGCTCTACTTCTCTAAAGATATAAATATTGATAGTTTGTCTCAAAAGTGTGCCAAAGTTCTGACCAATTCTTCTTTCCTGAAAATATTTCTAAGTGCCCTATTTTTTGACCAGTCCCCTATTTCCCACACTTGCTCAGTAAAGCCTACCATAGTGCATTGTGGGTCGTGTATAGAGCAGCTTTCTAGAAAACAGTCTATTCAATTGTAGGCCAAGGCATCTTTCTTTCAAGAGATGTTTTTGTAAGCTGAAAAAAGATACACTTCTTTTTCATTGGTTGGGCCACGATAGTACTTTGTCAACAATATGAAAGGACTTGTACTATTTATACATCTGCAGTGCGTAGGAGGGGCTTCAGCTTTCTCCTTGGTCTCATTTGTTGGGAATTATGTGTTGACTGTGGGACAGAAGTGCTTTTAGTACACTGGTAATTTTTATGAGACTCAGAAAAAGGTTTTATTCCAGCCTTATAGCTTATAACATATATGTTTATATAAACGTATACCTAAAATACATGTAGATATGTGCATATTCATAATCATCACTAACAGTAGCGTCTCCAGCATTATTGCTATTCAGAATTATATTCCAACAGAAGTTCTGACCTTAGTTTTCTTTTCATCATTTACTCTTAAAGTTTAAATAGAATCCTATATTTTAAGCAACATCCAAAGTTGAATCTTCAGTGCCACCGCAACTCTTCCTTTATGAAGTGATGTTTATAAAAATCTTGGGTATTTTGAATATTACTTTGATCCTCAGAACAAATTCAAGGAGGTGATATCATCAAACATAAAGCTATAAAAGCATTAACAATGACTAACTTGTACCCACATCACTTGTATTATAAACAATAATTGCATGATATTTTAAAATAATTGGCATATGGTAATCACAAATTTAAAAGATCAAATAAGACAAAAATAGGTATTTTTTGTCTATTAATATGCTAACGGGCAGATCTTATTACATTATTATTTCATTTTCCAGATAGTGACATTTGCTTGTAAACGTATAAGCACGTTTGAAACTCACATTCATTATACATTATGCATTCGTTATCATGCACATGCCAATATACCATGCTATTATTTTGCTTAAATCAGGGTTATTATCATTTATTAGAACCTAATAGAATAGCATTTGACAGCACTGCCAACAAATACCCTGACATAGCACTGTGACACTGTCCAGGGGATCGACTGCAATCAAGTATTGTGAAAAAGTTTAGAAAACTATCCTATAGTGTGGCTGATAAATATTTCTTTGAATTTCCTGTAACTTCCTTTCTATAGTTACATCTGTTGAGAAGTGCTAAAGCCAAAAACCGAAATTATAGTTATCTCAGTTATTTAAGATTTCTAATGTGTTTATTTTGCTTACTCAGCATGCATTATGACATGCATTGGAGATATTGTCATAGGCTTCCATGACGAAATACTGTATCACTGGAAATAGCTTTTCACATAAGGAAAACACAAGCTACCCAATAGGACGGCATCTTTGTCTGCCTTTCCATTACCTAATCTACGAACAGCCTTTATCTACAATTATAGTACTTCTCTTCCTGGCTAGTGACTAGAGGCAGCATCTCTCCTCCTTCCAAAGGTGTGTCTCTCCGAAATTTCTGAATCTTGACTCTCCTCTTTACGAGAGACATAGTCCCATTGGGTATTACGTACAGACACACACACATGCATGCACACTTGCTTAATCTCCTACGTCTTTGTTCTTTTTTTATTGTATTCTTGCCATGCTCATTTAAACAAACTAACAAACAAGGCAAGCAAACACATACCTCTGGTTCTACAATGGCCTTACGCTATAGTCCTGAATTTTTATTATCCTTCACAAAAAGGCAATGCTGTCCCAAACTCACTCACTTCCTATGAAGTAATATAAATGCTCTTTTTTACTAAAAAGAGCATTTAAATCTGAAATATTAAAGATTTCCTCCTTTCTATTATTTGTCCTTGTCCAATTTAACTTATACCCACTATCATTTCCTTGACAAGATTTTTGCTAAATTTTCTAGTGAACATCTAGTTGTCAAATTCAACACTTTGCGATCCTCATTTTGTTTAGCTCTGAGACTTCACAGCAGTTGTTTTCCCCTTTCCTCTTGCAATATTTCTCTTGCTGTTTCTCATGATACCACGTTCTCATGATTTTATTTCTTTCTGTCTGTTCCTCAGTTTCATTCTTTGTCTCCCAAATTCTATATATTAGGTTTTCTCAGGCCTCAGTGAGGATCCTCTTTTCTTTCTGGATTATGTATGTGCTAGTGTGCCATCTCATCCATCAACTGGCCATCTATGGGCCAAGACATGGCACTTTCCTCCCTTGCTCTCTTCTGAGCTGGTGATTACTATTTCCAGTCATGTGGCAGGTCCACTCGAATGCAGTGGGTTACAGTCCAAACACCCTTTTCCCGTCACTGGCCACATGAGCTGCGTCTCAGGGCTCAAACTGGACAAACAACAATTTCTGTGGCAGGCAGAAGGTTAGAAACAGAATGCAGTTCTGAGACTAAGAATGGCCCTGATAAGGGATACAGGGATGGCAGTTTTCTCAGTGCAACTCACTCATTTTTCCTTCCCCCTTTCCACAATATTCAATGTTTTAAAGGGAGTGTTAAAATAGTCACTGGATTATATCATTATCAGTATGTATTCTGCAGCGGGGAGAATGTATTGGGAAAGTTGCGAACAAATCCCTCTCTCACCAAACACAGACACCGGTTCCCCCATAGAGGGTGAACAGACAAGTACGTTCTATGAAGTTTCGAGGTAGAAAACTCAGGGAAGAAAAAGTAGCATAGCACTGGAAAGATACATAAAATACTAATGGGAATTGAGAATGAGATCCTATTCTTTTAATCCTATTCTTTGTGCTGCAGTTTTGACTCCTTGGTTAAGAAGAAGTCCTTCAGCATAATGCTTAGTTGTTATCGCCACACCCTGACTTGTTATTACTGACATTGATAGGTTACTACTCAGCAGTGGTACTAGACTGACCTTAGACTTCTGTGATGGTCGATGGATTGTGTCAATTTGAATAAGAGAAGGTAGGCTAAATTGGTACAGTTCCACACCCTAGGGTATGGAAGACCCACCTGTAGGGCAGCTTGTAGGCTCCATGGTTTATACTATCTAGGAAATGAAAGGACAGAGGTGCTTGTTTCTTCAGAGGAGCTCCAGTCTTTGCCTTCACTTTGGATGTCATCTCCTGGGTTCTTATGAAGACTCTTCTGCTTCCAGTGCAGCTCCTTCAGCCTTCTGGCATAGATTCTTCAGCCTTCCATCAGAGACCTGTCGGCCTCTATATGGACTCACACAGGACACTGCAGTGAGTTCCAGACCTTGGACTGAATCTTTTGGTCTCCAGTGTGCAGACACCCTCTGCACACTTCCTCATCTGACTCTGTCGGTGGCCACTGTAGGCCAATCTTATAAATTCTTACATGTGTGTATATCTTGCATTGTACATGTTTGTCTAGTAAGCACTGATTGATACAACTCCTGATTAGCAGTGTCACAATAATCTCTCTCATCCTGCCCAGATCTCTGACTTTACTCACAGTTTAGCATGCAGATAATCTTTCTGCAAGTGGTCTTGGTCGCTTCTCTCATTCTCCTAGTCTCAAATCTTATCCCCATTGTTGAGGGAGGAGTGCAAAAACACCTTGTGACGTCTGTGCAGTGCTGAGATACCCGGGAATGTACTCACTTCCAGGCCAATAGGGTTACTAAGGCAGATGCATTAGAAGAGACACACAGTCAATCCATAGAAGTAAAGGCTGCAATCTTAGGTGGGTATTAGGAGTGACTGTGGGCTTGAATTTTTCCCCTCTTTGGGATCCATATAAAAACATGTCAGCACTGAAATTCTAACTGGCAGATGTCTGGCTCAATTGCTCTCTTTTATTTACTACATGTGGCTAAGAAAAACAAGTATAAAAACTTAAAGATCGGCAAGGAAAGAGAAAGACATTAAGAAGGGAAAAGCAGAAAATTGTCACAACAGTGAATTCCTCCCCAGTCCGACCCTGTCACTGCCATTTTTAAACCAAACCTTAGTAACTTTTTTACAGATTCAAGTTATACTGAATCTCAGGGCCGTCTAGTTGATTGTTTTAGAATCTTTTCATTGACACGATCACATGTTACATTTGAATTTTACAATATTTTGAGGAAAGATGCTTGGTTTAGTTTAACTGAGCTACACAAATATGGATTCTGTGACTGCTGTGTTATTGCTGCCATGCGGTAAGTGCCAAGGATCCCACAGAGGTCAAGATGAGCACCATCCCTGCCTTCATGCAGCTTGCAGTCTAGAGTCTAAGACGGCATTTGAGAGGAATTTCTAAAGATCATTATGAAGGTAGTAAATTCAAATGAGATGAACTACATAATGAAAATAATTCTGGGTTATATGTATTTAGCAACCATTGCTTTCTCCCGCGGAGTCTTGGTCTGATTATAACATTTAAAGCGCTAAGAAAGAAAAAAAAACATAGTTTGATTCCATAGACGCTTCTGTGGATACTCACATGTGTAGCAGAATCTGCATTTTTGTGAATTTTGGTGCTGTTTTATTTTAACAACACAGTGGTACACAGCGCATTTCTAAAGGACCATCTATGCTGTAACTTTAAGGAAGTTCTTAGGAGTGAAATGTGCATCATGGTTTTGATTACTGCAGACCTTACAGACCCCTAAGTCCAGTGGCAACACAGTAATCCAGAGCTTTCTGGTTTCTTTCTCACGGATTTAACTTTGCGCTGTTTGCTCAAGGCAGGATAAAAAACAGTGAACAGTGTTTTATAGGTTTGAGTGAGCCAATCTCACTTTTAAAAACATTTTCTACGTTTGTCTATAATGCTCTTTGTGGTGGAATAGGATAATTTAAAAGTGGGAACATTGACAGTAGAGTATGTGGACTACCTGAAGAGAGATATGTGTTTCATCTTTCATGTCTAGCTCCCAGAATGAAAGATACAAAGTGGGAAAGCAGTGCCATTAATGTGTATTCAAAGGGGTGAGGGGAGAATAGGCAAAGAGATGTAAAGTACAAAAATAATTATGTGTTTAATGGAGGACAGTCTCGGACTGGAAGTGCGTGCCTTTGTACTTCACCAAGGGGTGGTGAAAAAAACAAATGACTGAAGATTATTTCAGTAAGCGTCTCTGGAGCACCAGGGATGCAGAAAACAGGAACTGAGACAGGTAAGACCAAGGCTGACTTCGTCTGTGTGCCTGAAAAGAATGGGAAGTCAGCAATAATACTCTTAGTCATTTTTTACAGCCTCTTCCTCTAGCATATTGTCTGTCCAGAGAATGTAGGGAAAGATATTTGTTCATTTGCATAGACTGTTTAAATTAAAATAAATTCAAGTTTTGCTATTTTATCTTTTTGAGACAGAGTCTTGCCATGCAGTTCAGGCTGGCCTTGAGCTCACTTTGTAGCCCAGGCTGGTCTCGAACTCACAATGATCCCCCTGCCTCAGCCTCTCAAATGCTGCGATTACAGGTGTGTGCCACCACACCTGGCAAGCTTTTCTATTGTATTTACTGTAATTTTCATATTTCTAGTTAAATTCATTGACTTGACCAGAGGAGATTGAGGAGTGAAACATAAGTTACAGTGCTATTTTCTACTATGCCCGAAGCATTTTGTGTAATTGACAGATGTTTTGTATTTTAATTCTCACAGCGAGCCTAGAGAATTGTATTCCTTTTATTTTTCATGGTTGAGAATCAAAAATTTTGAGAAATTAATTACCTTATCCCAAATAATCCAAATGCTAAGTAAAAAAAAATCATGCTTCCAGTGCAATAAATGGAGAATTTTCACTTGAACTTGAGTCACTATGATATGAAAACCCAGCCTTTAAAGAGTAGTCTAGTTACAGGTATGGAAAAAAATCCTACATATCTTCTGTAAACAAACAAAGAGAAAAGACAAAGCTAACTTACTCATAATGTACTACTTAGACTTTCAGAGAATGGTGTGTGTGTGTGTGTGTGTGTGTGCGTGTGTGTGTGCGCACATATGCGTGTGTGTTAATTAGCTGTTATCCTTGGTACTCACTTCATTAGCTACAATCATATATTAGTCACAAGGAATTAGCAACTTAAAGCTGGTTAATGGTCACACCTGCTGCAACAAACCACATAACCAGTAGAGGGAGCCTCCATCTCACAACTGACTGTCGTACTGCGGACGTCAAAATCTTGTTTTCCAAGGGAGCCCAGAGATGTCCAGGAAAACAAATTACCTTCAAGGATAGTATTTGGGGGAAGAATTGCTCATGTTTGAAAGCAGTTCACTCTCTAGGTGCAAAGAGGAATTCATGAAATTAGTTGTTCATTACATAAAGTTACTGAAATCCTGTGGAGTATCAGATGTTACCTCTGATCTGTTGTATTTTTCAAAGGCTAGAAATGGCTAGTGTTGTCCTAACCATTATTGTGGCATTTTAATCTCCCAGACAGTGCTGTGGCATCTCCTGGCCTCATTAATATAGTGACAAATGGTACGTACTGACCTTCAGTGGGTCTTCTCTCCTATTTTCATTTTATCAGATTTCCAGAGGAGGGAGTGCAACAGATCATGAAAGGGTAACAAACGAAATAGTAAATATGCACGTTTCTGTAGTTGCATTCCCCCTTCTGTGAAAATTTGGGAATAAAGAAGCACCTCAAGATCAGCTGGAGGTAGGAAACATTTCGGTGCATCTTATCTAACAAATTCTCTGATAAGTGAAAGTGAGCAATGGGGGAGGTCCGTGTTCCTTTAGCCTGCATTTAAAGGTATTTATTTACATTATTAGTTGTCCTCTGAATCTATTTCCTTAGTATAATCTACAGATTTTTCCACCTCTGCCCTGTTGTGTGATCTTGGATGGACTATGCACATTTCTGAATTTCTGTCTCTGTGCTTAGAAAATGAGCAAAAGTAGTTCCTATTGCAGGTTAACAAAATTGAATATGCTGGTGTACGTGGGAAAGTGCTGCAGTCACAAAGGCAGGCTATTTGTAAGCTCTTCGTTCTCTGACCATCATCAAGATTTACACTCTCTTGCTAGGATTCCAATTGATTTAACTCTTTTTTTTTTGTTTTTCTCCGGTACCTGGAACCGAACTCACAACCTTGCGCTTGCCAGGCAGGCGCTTTGCTGCTGAGCTAAATTCCCAGCCCCTGGTTTAACTCTTCTAACTCCAGTCAGATATTCATACTGCTCCCTGATGTAATAGAATATCTCCAACACCTAGTCTTTGTCTTAGTCATGGTTGACATTAACGTTATCTCATTGATCCCCTGTTTTATGCAATATAGCGGTGCACAAGGTTGGAACACCATCTTCCTTTAGGTACTCTTCTCCTGCTTCTGAATGGCTGTACATCCTGCCTGAAGATGCAAGGACTCTCATACCTTTGGTACCACTCAAAATCCTCCTGGCTCCAGTAGCATCAAGAAAAATGAAATACCGTGGAATTAACCTAACCAAGAAAATGAAAGACCTTTACATAGAAAATCACAGCACTCTGAAAGAGGAAATTGAAAAGGATATCAGAAAGTAGAAAGATACCCCTGCTCCTGGACAGGTGGAACCAATAGTGTCAAAATGGTCATACTTTCAAACTGTTATATTAATTCAGTGCAAACTCAATCAGAATATCAACAGCATACTTTATTTTTTGTTTGTTTTTTTTTTTATTTTAAGGATAAAAGGAGGGAAACATTAACAGACATACAACATTTTACAACATATCACAAGCACAATACACACAATACAGAGTT
>NW_004955427.1:16647717-16712937 GCF_000276665.1 Chinchilla lanigera | reverse complement strand
GGAATCGTGGTGGTATGAGTCCGGCCCACACTCGGACCCAGGAGCGCTGCAGCTCCCGGAGAACTCGCTGCCTGGGCGCAAGGCGCGGGGGGCTCAACAGCATACTTTAAAGACCTAAAGAAACCAGTCCTAAGATTCATAGGGAACCAGAAGAGACCCTGAATACCAAAAGCAATTTTAGGCAGGAAAGCAAAGCAGGAGGCATCACAATACCTGACTTCAAGCTATACTACAAAGCAGCAGTAATAAAAATGGCATGGTACTGGAACAAAAGTTCCAGTGGGTCAGTGAAACAGAACTGTGGACACAGAAATATCCCTAAACATACCCAGTTATTTGATCTTTGATAAAATGACCAAAAGCATATATTGGAGGAAAGACTGTCTATTCAACAAGTGGTGCTAGAAAGACTGGTCATTTCTTTGCAGAAGATTAAACTCAATATTTATCTCTCACTACTTGCTAAATTAAAATAAAAATAGGTCAATGATCTAAACATTAAAACAGAAACATTAAACCTACTGAAGGGTAAAATAGGTAAAACACTTGAAGGCATAGGTATAGGAAAGGATTTCCTAATTAAAATAAAAACGGGTCAATGATCTAAACATTAAAACAAGGGCCAGGGATATAGCTCAGTGGCACAGCACCTGCCTGGCAAGTACAAGGTCCTGAGTTTGATTCCTGGTACAGAAAAGAAAATAAAAAATAAAAATTAAAACCAGAACATTAAACCTACTTGGAGGATAAAATAGGTAAAACACTTGAAGGCATAGGTATAGGAAAGGATTTTCTAAACAGAACCACAACTGCACAAGGAATAGCAGCAAGAATGAACCAATGGGATTACATCAAAGTAAAAGACTTCTACATAGCAAAGGAATCATTTAGTAAAGTGAAGAGACAACCTACAGAATGGAGAAATTTTTTTTGCAAGCTATTCCTCAGACAGAGGACTAATATCTAGAATATATAAGGAACACAAAAAAATTACATCACTTAAAAGACCCAATCAAGAAATGGGCAAATAAAATGAATAGACAGTTCTCAGAGGAAGAAGTACAAATGGCCAACAAATATGTAAGAATATGTTCAATATTCCTGGTCATTAGAGAAATGCAAATTAAAAAACATTAAGATTCCATCTTATACTAGAAAGAATGGCAATCATCAAGAAATTAAAAAAAGTGTAGTATGGCTGCAGTGAAAAAGGGAACACTCCTGTATTTTTTTCGGGGGGAGGTGTCAACTTGTGCAACCCGTGTGAATATCAGTAAGTTCCTCAAAGAACTAAAATTAGAAATTCCATATGAGCTATATGATCTCTTTCTTCTAGGTGTCTTGCCCAAATAGCTGAAGACAGTAATACATGCGCACCAATGTTTATAGCAGCACAATGAATAATAGTTAAATATTAGAAACAGCCTGTATATCCATCAGCAGACAACTGAATAAAGAAAATGTAGTATCTACACATATTAGACTATTACTCAGCTATAAAAAAGATCAAATTTGAGATACTTGTGGGAAAATGGATATACCTGGAAAATATAATGTTGAGTGAAATAAGCATACTAGCTTAAATGCTGTATATATCATTTGAGTAAAGCAAAGTACCAAGAAAGAACATAATAAAGGATGGATAAATGGAGACAAGGGGATGGACAAATGGGAAAGGGTCCAAGAGAACATGAGTGAGAGGAGAAGAGGAGGGAAGGAAAAATAAGTAGAATAAAGATATGCCATGTACAGGGACCTGATAACCTAGATGAATGTAAGCATTGTATGGATAAATCAAGAAGAACAAAAGCTGGGTAGGGGGTTTACAAGAGGGAGGCAGTGGGGAAGGGCAAGGGTATTAAACACAGTAATCAAGGTGTTATGTACATGTATTCACTCTCCAAGATGGGTGTAAACTGCATGTACTGCAAACATGTGCTACTAAAAAAATCCTCCTGTCCCCACCACCAAATAGTTCCTTGTACCCCTGCATTATGTCTAAGAAGTGCCCTTGTGTCCTCACTGCAAAGAGTGTTGCAAAACTTTCCTCCCAGTGTTCCCCAAACCACTCCTTTTCACTGCTGTTTTTTCTCACTTCCTTGAAACGATGAAAGCCATCTGGTATGACTTTGTCAGATCTTTGCTTATTGCCAAAACTATACACATTTCTGTCCTAGTCCTGATAGCTGACATTTGTTCTCTGTCATGCTTTCCACATGGGCATTCCTGAGGACTTATTCACAAGAGCTTTTGGTTTTCTTGGTGTACTCAAATGTTTTAGTAAGGGCATCCGTTCTTGTGAGTCACAATCACTTTTGTCCAAATGACTTAAAGTCAGCTTCACCAGCTTTCATCTGTCTTAGGAATTCTAGCTTTTCATGTCCAACTGCTCTCTGGCTATTTCTACATTGCCCTATATTGGTTAAATTATGATAAAGAAGGCAAGAACTGTATTGCTTTATTCTTACAGAGTGTTCACATTTTCCCAGTGCTACTTGTTATGGTTTGTGTCTGGATGTCCCCCCAAATCCCCATGTAGTCATGGGGTGGGCTTCTAGTGTTTTTTGATTGATCCATAGTCCAATGCTGGGATTATGGGTGTGAATGCTACACCTGCCCCTGGGGCAGGTAGTTTGTCTACAGTGTAAGGGAGAGAAAGAGGCTGCTTGCCACCACTCCTCCCTTTTTGGTCTTGCTGCTTTTATTATCTTCCCCTGCTATGAACTGTTGCCATCTACCATGTGCCACCCTGCCTTGGAGCCAGCCGAGTATGGACTGAAACCTCCACAGACTGTGAGCTAAATAAACCTTTCCTTCCTTAATTTTGGGTGTCAGCTATTTTGTCTCAGCAATGAGAGAAAAGTAACCAAGACATACTGTAATAAACTTAGCTTAAAACAACACAAATTTATTATTATTTTTTTGTACCGGGAATTGAACTCAGAACCTTGCGCTTGCCAGGCAGGTGCTAGTGCCACTGAGCTATATCCCTGGCCCTACAAATTTATTATCTCATAGTTCTGTAGGTAAGGAATTCAGGAAAGCATGCTTGAGTGCTCAGCTGAGAGTTTTACTGGGCTATAATCGAGGAATCTGCTGGGCTGTGGTTATTACCCAAGGCTTCCAGATCACTGGCTATGGAAGAATCTATTTCTTTTCACTCTTTTGTTTCTCTCTCTCTACCTTCAAGTCAGCAATGAGGAGTAGAACCTTCCTCCTTCCTCCATGCTCTCCAATCTTGTTTTAAAGATTCATAGCATTATACTAGGCCCTCAGCAGAATATCCAGGATAATTTCACTAATTGAAGGTCAATTTATTAATAATTTTAATTACATTTTCAAGGTACCTTTTGCCGTGTGAAGTAATACGGTCAGAATCCTGAAGCTTTCAGTGTAGAACATTCATGAGGAGTGGGTCATCATCCTTCCTATCAAAAGAATCAGTAAAGGCAGATTTCCCGTGTTTACATAGAAGATTAGAGGTGAGACTGTTAGTGATCACCTGGTTCCGTCTGTTTATTTTCTAGGCAAGGAAAATTAAGGTCCATTTACATCGATTTAACATACATATTATTTGGTGATATCATGGGTATTTTCCTAATGGTTCACAGGAGGGTCTTTTACTAATTTCCATTTTTTACTTCATCCCTCAAAAGCCTTGTCATTTAAAAAACTTTTGTTAAAATTGTATTCATGCATGTCGTGATCAGGAGGCCTTAGAAAAGTAGGGAAACTGGGAAAGATATGGAGGGGTTTGCTGACTGATGGCATGTGGTGTACATAAAACAAGAAAAGATTTCAGGTAAGTTTAAGGCTTTCAACTTGGAAGATCTGGAGGATGAATGTCGCACCATCAGAGAGGGAGGAGTTTGAAAGACAACTGTTTTCCTTATGTGCATGAGAAAATTCACCCCAAGGCTGTCATACACAGACTTCAGAGGCATTAGTAAGTGTGGGCTGTTACAAGTTATCCTTTTTTTATTCACTTCCTCCTACATTAAGACTGTTATTTTTTATTATTTAATTGGAAAGCTGTTATCCTGAGATGGCTCTAATACCTTGGATTCTTATTTAAGGAAACTGAAGCCCAATGTCAAGTGCAAGAAAATTTAAGCTTACCCAATCAGAAACCACTAACCTCTAACTAGACACTTTACAAATGGGAAACCACCAGTTAACCTTTAAGTAGGATCTTTCTACTTTAAACAGTCAAATATGTTTTCTTTGGCCTCCTTCCACAACCGTTTTATAAAAGAGCCCCTACATCCCTTCATTCTCAATGTTGCCCTAACTACTTGCGGTGGGTAGTTACTGCTCCATGTCTGAGTCCCTGATTGCTCAGATAAACTTAAAAGTCTTAGTGTGTTTATCTTTTAAGAAAATTAACTCCTTAGTAAAGAAAAATTAAACAACAAAATGAATATGTGGCCAGGTGTGGTGGTGCAGGCCTGTAATCCCAGCCTCGGGAAGAGGCTGAGGCAGGAGGATCAGTGCCAGTTTGAGGACAGCCTGAGCTATAATGTTAGTTCTAGGCCAGGCTGAACTACATAGCGAAACCATGTTTCAAAAAGACAGGAAAAAAAAAATGAATATATGGGCTTTGGGGGAGGTAAGGTGATTTTTTAATATATACTGTATTAATGCTTAGAAAACTTTAAAGAAAAATGGAATTTGTTTAGAGGCAAAAATGCAAATTGTCCATTCTGCATATATCGCTGAATTTTATTTGTAGGAATTCCTGTTACAGTTTTTTCTCACTGCTGTCTTGCAACTCTCACATTCCTATTCCAAGGAATGTGCCCTTCCTCATTAATATCCCCTTAATTGCGTTTGCACAGAATTGGCCAGTGAATTGGGATAAACTGATTCCACCTATTACTTATGGTAATCTGGCAAGCACTACAAAGTGTAAGTGGTGGGAGACAAAAATTCCCACAAGTAAAACAAAAGTTAGAAAATGTTTATATTTGGTCTAATTCTTTATTGTCATAAATATATATACTCCTGACCTCTGATTTCTATCGCCAGTGTTATTTCAATTTTCCTAAAGTCTAACTTTAATATGACTTTTGTTAAAATACCAAACAGTTTTTAGTTGCTCTTCATTGCCTCAAGTACATCCTTAATATGACCAATTTTCTATCATATCATTTTTGGTTTTTTTCTCCCAGTATTTTCTTACCATTCTATTTCTCCTTTACAGCAAATGACCTGGTCATGTAGCTCCTTGTCTCAGGGGAATTTGGGGTATGGGGGTAATCAGAAGAAAGCCTCAAGGTATGATTTTTCCTAGCTTTTGTTTCCTAAAAGCCAGGGAAAGTTAAAGCAAACATTTTAGTTAAAAAAAAAAAGGCTTAAAAAGTAAAAGGAATAATGTAGCAATTTTAATTTCTGTGAATTGAGGAATATAATGGGCTAAGAATATGTTCTGTCTCTTTCTCTCACTCTCTCTCATAATCAAAAGTCATTTTTCCAAAATGAACTAAAATAAATACAGTATCTCTAGCTTTGTTCTCTCTTGCAAGCTCTGGCTCTTCATATCCAGCTGTCCTCTGAAGGAAAAAATTTCCTTCTCTTTCTCTCCCCCAACACTTTTCTCTACTGAGCCTTTCCAACATCTTTGTCCGAGTTCTCAAAGTTCCTCTTCATTCCTCGTGGGCTGAATGTTTTTATAATGGAATGTTTAACTTTTTCATTGTGCTATTCCTGTTTTGTTTGCTATCCTTTTACCTGTAAATAAAATAAATTACATTTAAATGTATTTTCTAATAATGTCTTCTACTTTGCTGTGTAAGATAGAACCAACTACCTTCTGACATATTATCTTTATTCCACATATTTCTGAATTTTTCATTATTTGTTTTGTTTCTGTTCATTGTAGGATCTTTGGAGCCAAGTTTATGATTGAAGTTGGTTTGTACTTGTCTAATATAATCATTGTTTGGCTTTTGATTCAGTGTTATCATAGGCTCATAAAATTAGGCAAGTTTACTTTTCCTCACTAAGAAAAAATATGCAAGGTTAAAATGACTTCTTTCTTGAAAGTTTGATAGAATCTCTTAAACTATCTAAACTAAATCTTTTCTAACAATTTATTCTGTTTTTAAATGAATGATTGTAGGACATTAGTTCTTTTTGAATCACTTTGTTGTATTGTGATTGTCTAGAATGTGTGCACATTTCTTAATTTTTCAAGTTTATTGGCATGGAGCTGGTTGCATACTTTTGTTATTACTATTTTAATTCCCGTATACCTGCTTTATTTTTATTTGTCAGTTCTGATATTTCCTCAGTTTTTAGCATTTCACCATAATACATTTTTCCTTTACTATTATATCATTACTATTTATATTATTAATTCAGTTTATTATATTTTTAATTTTTACACTTCAATTCTCTTTGAGATTTTTTTGATATTTTTCTAAACTGTTAAAATGAATATTTAGATTACATTTTTAAGAGTAACCTTATGATTTATATGGAGTATAGTTGTAGTACAGCTTGTAGAGCTAGTATTGTCTGCTTTTGTGATACAGCCCAAGGGAAGGTACTAGAAGTAGAATATTGTGAGCAACAGAGACAAAAATAAAATTGGCTTTATTTCAGCTACTCTAACTATGCTAGTAGTATTTCATTCAATTTCCTTTGCATAGTTTAAAAGCTACTTTTATAATTTTGCTTGCACACAATAAAAGTAAAAATGGTAATGACTTGTCTGAAATTTGTGACCTCTAAGGAAATACTGGAGTAACTTCATTATTCAATTTAGAATTTAGAATTTGAGGTAAGGTAGAGATAAATCTTCAAATTCTTAAAGTGCTGTAGGATGAGAGATTAAGCTTATTCTTTTTGCCTCTAAATCACAAAGAATAGTTTATTTGATAAAATGTAGAAACTAGATTTTAAATGAAGAAATAACTACTACTGAGTAGTTAAATAAGTAATAAGTGGAAAACCCATTATTATAGGAATTCATCAGAGACTGGTGGACAACATAACTGATCATTGTGTTGGAATGAGATGTGTACTTTCAAAGTTGGATTTGATAATCTCTGGGGTCCATTTTCAAATTGGAATTTTATATTTTAAGTTTGGTGACCACTGAAGAGATCGTCTATCTCTGCTTGATTTTGTTTCAATTGCAATATCTGAAGCTGCAGAAATTAGCTCTAGGAATATTGCAAATGAATGTGTAAATAGATGGATGTATAGAGCAAGGTGTGGTGGCTCATGTCTGTAATCCCAGCACTCAGGAGGCTGAGGCAGGAGGATCATTGTGAATTCGAGGCCAGCCTGGGCTACAAAGTGAATTCAAGACTAGCCTGAACTGCATAGTGAGACCCTGTCTCAAAAAGACAAAAAAATGCATGTATAAATAGGTAAATCAGTCATAGTAACAGCAGATATGCTATTAATGATCTCTCTCTTTTTCCACTTTGTAATAAACGCAGGTATACACATTACAGGGGTGTGTGAGTGAATAAGTATGTGTGTATATGCACACGCCTGTGTGTGTGTGCTTGTGTATTAGAAAAGTGAGAGATCATCTGTCAAAAGCAATGCACTGGAAGTGATTTCTTATTCAGACTGAGTAAAATCCTCCAATGCCTTAATGCAGTGACACCCTGGGAAAGTTTTATGGATCAGGTTTCATCACCGGTTAGCACTGGGACTGAGAGATTGAGCTACTTTTGATGGATGGTCCTTCAGAGTTTGACTTTAAAGCAGTACCCTTGGCTCACCCCTTCTTAGCTGTCTCATCCCTTTGTATAGTATTCTGATCATCTTCCTTCTCCTGGCTCCTAAGTCAGTGTAGGGCATCTGTTTTCTTCAGTAAACTTTTCTCTGCCTTTACACTTTGACTATAAATTACAGACCAGTCTTCTAATTCTGCCCATTTTTTAATCTGTTGTCCTCTCTCCATGTCTTTTCATTTCAGTCACCATCCTTCCATATCTGGGTGGCTGAAGTCACCTCCTAACAGGCTCCTTCCTTCCAAATTTGACTCTCTCACCTGTAATCCAATTTCTATCTTGCCTCCCACTGACCCTTTAACAATAAAAATGTGTATGATGCAAGTGTCCTCTTTGCTCTAGTGCTTGTACATTATTTGGTAAAATTCCAAGTTCTTAACATAGCCTGAGTGAAACTCTGTAATCTGTATCCTGCTATGACTCCTGCCTCCTTTTTAACAATACCTATGACACACTGTAAGATCCACAGGGTTTGTTTTTTTGTGTGTTTGTTTTGTTTTGTTTTGGTACCAGGAATCGAACTCACAACTTTGCACTTGCTAAGCAGGTGCTGTGCCACTGGGCTACATCCCCAGCTTGATACGCAGGGTTTGATAGCAACCGTTCTCTCTGTTTTTGACTAGGGTTTTGCACAAGCTGTGTTTCTCCTGGGAACCCACTCTGGTGATGCCAAGGGTGATCAGTTTGGCAAGGGAAATTTGAAATAAATGAGACATATATGGCCAGAGAAATATTGACAAAATATACAAGAAAGGGTCCCTTTTTTGAGGTGAAATAAACTTAATCTCAACTCCAGGCCATATCTTGCCTGGTACCTCAGAGTAATATTAGCATCTTAGTCATCTGCTAGCTCGTGTCCCTGATTCCGCTGTTGTACGGTACATGGTTACAGTTGTCTCAGATCCTTCTATGGCTATCTATGGTCAACAAAATAAAATATGCCAGTTTATTCTCTCAATATCCATCTTTCTTTTGTTCTTAGGCTTTTGATGACTTAGTTACAGGCTATTTCCCAGCCTCCTGCGAACCTAGCTCTGGACCTTTGACTAAGCTCAAGGCAGCAGTGAAATGACAAGTGGAAGTGATATGTGCAGATCAGGATCTTCTTTAAGTACAAAGATATTGTCCGTGCTCTGGCTCCCACTTACCTCTCTGTTGTGAGATCCTACAGTTTCTGAAACTTCACACTCTAATAATATCAAGTACCGTAAACTGTTGTTGTGTTGTTATTGCCCGCTTGGTCCCCTTTATCACTCACCTGATAAGAAATTACCCTTTTTTCCTTCACCTTTAGCTTGTAGATCTTCATCTCCTCTGAGAATCTTCTTTGTTTTCCCCTCCTACTTTCGTGCAACACTGGGTAAATGCCACCCCTGTAAGCTTGCGCCATACTAGGTCTATGGAAGTTACTTATATGCCTGCATAGTTTTCAATTAGGCTAAGTGTTCTCCAACAAATCTGCTGCATTGTACCCATAACTGTTGCTTGGCACTTTGTCCATCCTAAATGGAATTACAGCTTTTATTGGCTCTGATAGTGCCACGGTGGTGGTGGGCACTGAAACATCACAGATGGTTAAATGCCCATGGTAGGAAGCTGAGGTGAAAGACCCTGGCGGGAAGCGTTGGTCACGTTCTTAACTTGGAGATTTAGAATACATGACTTTTCATTGTAAAGGAAAGGAATCTTTGATTATGTATTTCTACTTCTGTCTGCATTTGACCTCCCTACTTGCATCCTGTCACTTATGTTTCCTGTTTCTCCCTTGCTCTTTGTCTTTTACTTTATTCTGACTTTTTCAGAGCATGCAGCTCTCACACTTCAAATTTCAACAGGAGGAATTTTCTTATCACTGTTTCACAAAAGTATCACAGTTCCACTGGGCCAAAAAAGCAACATCATTCTAATTTTTTATTTGGAATTGGATAGGTGAAGTGTGGCTGGGAACAGGGAAGAAGAAATGTTTTGGGGAAAGATTTTTTTTCATAGAATAATGTCACAATCCATCTGTCATAATGACAATCCTCATTTGTTTTTATATCAGATATCTAATGAATCAAAATTCCTGGGTGACTGAGTGATTCATATTATTAGTAATCTATCCATCTTCCTGCTCACTGAATTAAGATTACAGTTCAAAGGTTTTTCTCCATGTTTTCTATCAGAGACAGAAAGTTTTAATCTTCAGTTTGTCATCCTGAATATAACTGGTTGACTTAGTGATGACTGTACTGCTTCCAGTAGTTTTGGGATCTGAAAAATATCTGCTTCATCTTCATTCAATAGAGATGGCACAAATTTAACTTCACAGATGGGCATGGTAGTGTACGCCTATAATTCTAGCACTCTGGAGGCCAAGGCAGGAAGATCATTAAGACTTGAACCCATCGTCAGCTACAGAGCAAGATCCTGTCTCAAAATACAAAAGTAAAATCTAATATTCCTATACACAAATTTTAGCAAGAAAGTCATGCAGCATACACACACACACACACACACACACACACACACACACACACTCACACACGCACATTTTGAGATAGGATCTCACTATGTAGTTCAGGCTGGCCTAGAACTCACTGTGAAGCTCAGGCTGGCATCCATCTCACTGTGATCCTCCTGCTTCAATTTTCCAAGTGGTGAGATTACAGGCATGTGCTACCTTGGCCAGTGCAACATGTATATATTGAGCATCCTCTACATTTGTACTATGAATTACATTGCAGACTGTTACTTATTTCTTTACCCTAATTTTTCAATATTTTTTGTATTTGTGTCCAGCAAGTTGTACCCTCCTGAGAATTCCTGCGAGACTCTCTGTACCTTTCTTTCGTTTTACTCACAGAGGGGCCTCAGTTACTTGAATCACTTTCTCCATCTCTAACTCGCTTTGAAAGGATTGTCCTAGCCAGGCTTCAGGGGACACTCGTGGCCCCACTGGAGAAGACAGAGCTTATTCCTTCTTCTGAGATTTGAGTTAACTCTTAGGATTAAAGGTTCATCTGTCAGACTTAGGCTCTCACAGGGCCGCTGTGCTAATACATCTACCATGCTCCGACTCTGTGAAGAGCGTTTTCCTCTTTCCCGCGTGCCTTGAGATAAAACTTCCCCTGTTCTTGTACGCTATCATCTTCCCTCTTGTGCAGCTCTGCAGTGATTGCTCGGGCGCTGGGAATTCTTGGTAATAATGGCTTCTTAGCAATGATCCCCCCACCTCTACCCTCCAGCCCCCCAGCAGAGGTTAGTCCTGAAAAGAACGATTTATCAAAACATTTTTTTCATCCTTTGGAGGAAGGAGAAGGAGGACGGGAGGGGGATCCTTTTGCAGTTGTAATTACTTCTCGGTTGTGTGCGTGGCTCTGGCAGAGCTTGTCAAAGCTCCCACAGTGGAGGCCCTGTGCATACTGCTCAGCGCTGCCTCCTCAGAGCTTGGGGCTCTACTAATGCCCCAGACAGTGCCTCATCTATCTGATGGCTTTGGTGCTTAGGAGGTTAATTCAGGTGATCAAATGGAAAGTTGGGAAGGGTGGGAGGAAGGGGAGAAGGACTGTTGTTTGAGATTTTTAGAATTATTAAGATTTTTTATTTATTTTTATTTTTTTCTCCACTATTTAAAATTTTTTTTTAATTATTATTTTAAAGAGTAAAAGAAAGATAACATAGTAATAGGGGGGCTTACCGAATTACGGACAAAGTGGTAGGAAATTATCAATGGTTGTTGTTTTACACATTGTTATCTACAAGATAGTTTCTCAGGAAAACATATAGACAAATAATAGTGAGTTACAGACAAAAGTGGTAGGGTATTACCAATGGTTGTTGTACTATACTTTGGTATCTTCAAAGTGGTTTCTAAAGAAAATTAATAGAGCTGTATATGAGTGACCAATTGAATATTCATTGACTATTCTCAATGGTTGTTGTAGGAAACACATAGTAATAAACATACATTCATTTACGAAATAGTATAGGAACAATACAAACATTACAGAGTTATGGACAGATGAGTAGGAAAATATCAATGGCTGCTATAATACATGGTGGTATCTTCAAAGTGGTTTCCCAGGAAGACAGAGATATGCAAGAAAGATCTAACAAGTAGTTACAGCCTAAAGATTGTGAAAAATAGCATATTCCTGCTCACCAGTGACTCCTTTCACTGAGGTGTGATGGCTGGAAGGAAGGCCAGGATTGAAAAGATGGTTTGAGAGACTTGCACCTTTGTCTAGCAACAGGCTTTTTCTTTTTCCTCTATAGTCATGATTACCCGGGGCTCCTCCATGGAGATGACGGTCTGGCCAGAGGGAGAAGGTAGAGTATGCCCCGGGCCCCCTCATTCCTGTTAGACTAACTGGTAGGATGGGTATGAGCTCTGGAGCCTCCTCTTCAGAGGGCAGACCGATCTCCAGTGGTCTCCTTTGCATTCAGGGCATGGCCCAGGGGCTTCTTAGGGCAGTTCCTCTTGAGGGGGCCTGGATTTCTGACAGTGGTAGCAGATGAATGTAGTTGTTGAGTTCTTCTTGGGGCCCTGAGAACCAGACTTAGGGTCTGAGAATCAGACTTAGGTCTGTTTCTCTTAGTGCTGCAGCAAAAGCAGCTGCTTTTTCTGTCTCTTTATTTTCTCTCCTTGGCCTCCTTCTCTTCACGGCTGTAGAATACTGAGGAGGCAATTCTTACTAACATCTCAAGTGAGCCATCTGGGGCGAAAGCCATTTTTTGTAGCTTTATCTCTCCAGCCTCCCAGCACATTGGGACCCTGCAACCACTTAGTGTCCTCTCCCCAGCCGTTAGCACAGGCAGCAGGAATCTTGGTGCAGACCTCTCCAGAGCTCCATGTGCTCCTCCACCACAGCCTGTACTGTCAGCGGAAGAATGGCTTCCAAGGGGTCTCCCCAGGTATTGTGCATGGTCCTCCTGGTTTCCAGCTTCTGAACGGCTCTTGTGACCCCAGTCAACTAGGCCTCTGAGTCTTTGGAGGTAGTCTATATTCTCGTGTTTTCCAAGTCCTTGTTCAGCAGCTACTCCTCTGCAGAATCTGGACCTTTCTGGTTCTCAACAGCAGGGGCAAGAGAGACCTGTTGTGTGTCATGTATTCCCAGGGGTTTTTCCATGTTGGGATGATTCACACACGTCCCTGGGCAGGCCTCCATGGCTGGTGCATGGCGGGCCAATTGTGTCATTGCTTCTCTGTGCCATGACAGTTCTCGACCACACGGCGGTGGCTGGCCTGAGGGCCGGCACGTGCCAGCACACGCTGCCGTGCGGCTTCCCAGGAACCACCTGCCTGCCTCCTGGGCCCCTGTGCGGCTAGCGTCCAACCCAAAGGCTGGCAATCCCCACCGTGCAGCTTCTTGGACGCAGGTATCCTGCCTCCCAGGTGCCTGTGCAGCTATGGTCTGGCCCAAAGGCCAGCGCTCCCCACCATGTGGCTTCCCAGGCTCAGGTCGCCCACCTCCCCAAGATTTTTTATTTTAGACTTCTTATTCCTCCCCCCCTTTCCAAGAATTTATAAATTTGTATATTTAAGAAAGAAATTAAATGGTTCCCTAGTGCTAAAATGGTAACATGTTTAGAGCATGTGAATTAAAGCATGTTGCGTAAATTACCATGATCCTTTCTTAATACTGGAGAACGTCTGCAAAACCTTATTGAGGAAGCCAAAAGTCTAGTTTGGGAGCACTGAAACTTGCAGGAGAGAAGGAAGAGTGCAATGAAGTGTTCTGATTAAGTCATGTTGTGAGTTGCTTAAGGAGATGAGACAAAATGGTCACAGTCTCTGCAAAGGATGCTGGGAGCCCATGCAGTCACAGTTACTTTGACAGATGTAGACAAGTAGCAGACAGGGATGGAAAACAAGTGGGGTCCCAAGATGATCTGGGAGCAGTTTATAGAGTCAACATTCATAGAACTGCATACAAAGTAGTGTTTTAAAACATAATCTTTATAGTGGAAGAGTAGTCAAAATTAGTTCATGGCTTTCTTTTTTGTTTGTTCATTTTCAAGCTTTTGTGTTATCTCAAGGAGGTACATATTTAAGGGAGTTTGGAGGGTAGGGAGATGTACATGCCTGAGCAAACAGAGAAGGCATACATTTGTCTATGTACAGCCCTCTCTTTGTGCTCTTAATCTCACTTTTACCCTCTTTCATTAAGGTTAAGAGCATCAACTTGGAAACCGTATGGCCTGGGATCCCATCTTGGCTCCATCACTTAATGGCAGTGAAGACTCAGGCATGTGACACAAACTCTCTGTGCTTTAGATTCAAGTCTGTAGTGTCAGGATCTGTATACAGTAATGACTACATCACAGTGTTGTCATGAGAATCAGATGCATTCATATTAATAAGCACTAGAAATAGCCCTGGCATATAGAAAGCCTTTTGAGATTCAAGCTATGGCTGTACTATTTCTGCCCATTGTCTTAGTACAAAGTAGATCAGTCCTTCCTTAGTCTAGCTCATTATGCCCCTTCCCTCCCTCCCTCCCTTCTTCCCTTCCTTCTTCCCTTCGTCCTTCCCTTCCTCCCTCCCTTCTTTCTCTCTTTGCCTCTCACTCCCTCCCTCCCTTCTTTCCTTCCTTCCTTTCTGTTTTTCTGTTTGTTCTATAGACATTTATGAGTGGCCCTAAGGCTGGTGAGTAAGACAAGGAGGATCATAATTGCTATTATATCCCTTAGTGGGTAGACAGAATTGAGTTGGGCCATACGCAGTGAGGCAGGCCAAGAACTATAGGAGGTAGCAGAAAGTACATGAGTTTTGGGATACAGCGGATCTGACTGGCTTCAATCTTAGCTCTTTTTGCTGTGAACAATTTTGTTAACTTTTGTGTGCCTGGATTTTCAACTCAGAAAAAAATATACTGAAGATAAAGGAGAAGATGGTAATGTTTAAAAATGCAGTCACAGCCATAGCAGGTTTCCTAATACAGAGAAGCAGACAATGCCTGCTTATTGCTTCAGAATCTGGTATTATGGGTAGCCATTAGGGGGAAGAGTTCTGTGGGAAAGGATTTTAAAATAACATGCTTAAAATATCTTTTGAATAAGATAATTTATAGGTGTTACATCTGTCAAGCCACTTAATATATATTTCACATTTAAAAAATTACGTTGCCTTTAACTACTATTTTGATTAAATTGTTTAATTGAAAGCAGAATGTAGGCTTATTGCTTGTCACTTATAACTGATAAAGAACCTGTGTTTTCTGGTTAATTTAATTTAAAATAAATCCCATCACTTTAAATATATTAGGAGAAGGGGGAGCCTTTCTCTGTGGAAAGCAACAATGGAGCAATCTATTATTAAATGTAGAAATTGATGCTAATGCAATCTGATGGCTGAGGTTTCACAGTGTAGAAATCAGAAAATTTAGAGTTCTGTTTCCCACAGCAACCATAACTCCTCTCCCCCTGAGCATATGTAACATTTCATGTTACAAAATATGCATTTACTCTAGATTAGTATGTATTCACAATGAGGCCAAATTATAGTCACCACGGGCACCAGAAATGTGAAATTCCTGACATTTATGTACTTGAGAATTTAAATTTCTGTAAGTGCTTTTCTTTTTTCTTTCCTCTTCTTATTTTATTTTATATTAGTTGTTTATGATTCTCTTTTGAAATATTGACAGTGCCCTGCTTCCAGCCATGGTGTCTTGGTTACTTTTCTCTTGTTGCTGGGACAAAATATCTGACACCCAAAATTTAGGAAGGAAAGATTTATTTAGCTCACAGTTTGTGGAGGTTTCAGTCCATACTTGGCTGGCTCTGAGGCAGAAGATAACAAAGCAACAAGAGCAAAGTGGGGACTGGCGGCAAGCGGCCTCTTCCTCTCCCTTACACATGCAAACTGTCCACCTCAGGGCGGGTGTAGCTCTCACACCCATAATCAATCAAACTCTAAAAGCCTGCCCCATGACCACATGAGGCTTTGGGGGGGACACCCAGACACAAACCATAACACATGGGTTTCTGAATATGGTGCAGTGGTGTCTCAGAAAAGCTACAATAATTAACTCAAGGTGAGTGTACTTTGGGACCATGCATGTGCAAGACCCAGTTCTCTGCCCTTTAATAGAAGATCTGTGCTCAGTGCTCAAGTTCAGTTTGTGCCTTCTGGTGCTGCTCTATAAGCCATCAAGCTAGACTAAGTTCAGGCACACATCTAGTGTTTTTTTAAAAT
The DNA here is from genome assembly GCF_000276665.1 of Chinchilla lanigera. NCBI lineage: Eukaryota > Metazoa > Chordata > Mammalia > Rodentia > Chinchillidae > Chinchilla > Chinchilla lanigera. Next base: position 16,697,001 of record NW_004955427.1, on the reverse strand, counting down.
AATATTTGGAAGAACTCACCTTGAAGTTTGTTATTATTAATATTCCCAGCCTAGGCCAGTGATGACAAACCTAAAAAGAGCCTTCAGTGATACAGCCTGCTGCAGCACGTGTGCCGTCATTTCGCCACTACTGGCCTAGGTCCTACCCTGGTGTACTTACTACACTAAGCAAGACAGAGAAAACTAGTCCTTTTGTTACTAGATTACTTAAGAAAATACATTTCAATCATTCTAGCCTCTTTTAGTCCATGGAAACTTTTAAATAACCATAAGAAGTACTAGTCAGTAGAAAATAAAAAACAAATTTCTGTTTGAAAAGATGTTATTCCAGATGAGTTCTTTGGGCCTAGATAGCAATCCACAGATGCTTGGCCTTAGTCTGCTGTCATCAGGGGACCTGGAGGGAATGTTACAAAAATAGCCAGGCACTTAGAATCCACAAAGCTTATGGATCATTGGATTAGAAATTCTGCTTTATGGAATTTGCCAAAAGTATCTAATCAGGCTAGGGCACCAATCTATATATATCCAGAAACAAGCATTACAGCAGATTGTAATGAGTGGAGATTAACAAAATATTAGGTTATTAAACACCTGGTAAACTAAATACTGTTACAACAGCATGCTAAGCAGTGTTAAATAATTATTATATATGTGTATATATATATGTACATATAAAGAGTTCCATTATACATTGTTTTTTATTTTTTATTTTAAAAATAAAAGAATGAAAACATATTAACAAATGGACATCCATTACAAAATACCACAAGAACAATACAAGCAATAATGAGTTACAGACAAGGTGACAGGAAATTAAGAGTGGTTGTTGTATTACATATTGAGAACTTCAGGAAAGGGAAACAAATATAGACATACAAGGTTGATTAATTAATCATTACTCAGCTATAAAGATAAACTCGAGGCTTTTATAGGTAAATGGTCACAATTAGAGACCATACTCATAGGTGAAATAAATTAGACCTGCATGTGTAAGCAACGAATTGTCTCACTAGTGTAAGAACCCGAAAGAGTGAATAAAAATTAGGAGGTACGATAAACATTGTGAAACGAAAGGAAGCTGCTCAAAAGTAAAGAGCAACTGGGATGAGGGAAAAGAGAAAAGAAAGAAGGGGAAATTATGTATATATGTATATACAGGATAGCTAACATTGTTGTACTACTGACTTATATGGCTTTATTGAAAGGAACATTATACGTTGTTAAATAAACAATACAAATTTCAAAGCCTAAATACATAGGGTGGTCTAACTTGGTAATATGTATATGTATACACATATACATATATATATAATCATTATCTATAATCATTACATATATTTAATCACGGTTATGCCCATGTTTGTACAAAACTTGAAAAGTATATCTGGAATGATGCCCATAAAATATCAACAAAAGTGTTTGGTGATGGAATTTCAAATGATAAGTATTTTTCTTGCTATCATTATCTGTACAGTTGATTTTTTCTAATATTTATCACTTTTACTATCCCAAATGTAAGCTGAGCCGCTTTAACACAGTTATATGTGTTTGTATATGTGCTTAAGTATATCATTAAAAGGGCTTATTTGAGGTATTTTACTGTATTAGAGCATTAGACTTTTTTTTATACTGGAAATCGAACTCAGGACCTTGTGCTTGCCAGGCAGGTGCTTATAGCAGTGAGCTATATCCTTGTACTGTATTAGAGCAAATATGCACTGATCACAGACTCTGATATATTCAAAGCCAATGAACAATTAAAACTTGAGCATTTGCTCTCTGACCAAGTATGACACTTAGTTGACCTCAGGTAAACAAAATAGAATCCTATTTAAAGTGAGTTATGATCCAGGGATCATAACTGAGTTCCAGAGTTTAAAATAAGTTACACTTTTAGGGCAGGCTGGGGAGAGAGATGGACCTGAAGAGTTGAAGTATTTCTTCACAACTTTTTTTTTTTTTTTTTTTGGTCTTTTTGAGACAGGGTCTTACTATGCACTTCAGGCTGGCCTTGAGCTCACTTTGTAGCCGAGGCTGGTCTCAAACTCGCAATGATCGTCTTGCCTCAGCCTCCTGAGTGCTGGAATTACAGGCGTGCGCGGTGAAGGGAGGGTGTGGGCATGGGTGCTGATATGACGACAGGTGTTTTTTTCCCATTCACTTCCCCTCCCTTCAACCCCTCTTTCCTTCCTTTATTTGCTAAAGCTTTGCTTTCATTTTTTCCTTATTTTCTGTTTTTTCTGTTTTTCCTTCCTTCATTTCGAAATGAGCAGCAGGAAGCACTTTAGAGGAACATGCATGTAGTTGGAGAAGCATATAGATTTTACGGGCATATTTTGATTGATTAGCAGGAAGAGTGGCTGTCAAAAACCTAGACTTAGAATTTAGTTCAGTCAAAATTTATTGAATGCTTATTAACCAAAAAGCCAGGCAAGCACTGGAGAAGACATTTAGCAATCTAAAGCAAAGAAAAGGAAGACATCCTGGTGAAATGAAAAGAGGGTATGTAATAAGTGGGCACGGAGCTTATGCTGAGAATTCCAAGAAACAAAACTGAGCCAGCTTGGCAGAAAATCTTCCATCAAAATTACACGCAGACTTCTTTTACCTTCCCAATGCCACCATCCTAATCTAAGCTGTTACCTTTCTGCTCATTCATACAAAGTTTTCCTGTATCTGCTATTTACCACACAGTGTGCTGGCATCAGGGCATCGAGTAATACATAGCCCTGCCCTTGGAAAGTTACAATTTGGTGACAGGGTTTAATCAAGCAGAAATTTTCAAGTATTGTAAGTACAATGATATGGCAAGAGGCAATGGGAACAGCTAATCAAGATGGGTAGTTAATTTTTTTCCTATCTTATTTCTAGGTCTCTTCACTGGCTTTTTTATTGTTAAATCCACCTTTTCTCCTTCTAGAGCATCTTAATGATATTCAATTTATAGTTTTATTATCTTGTTTGTTCACAAAAATTTACTGACTCTGTATTTTCTTTTGTGTAGTTCTAAACAGTTAGGGTCCTTCCCCACCCATCGGGTTTCATATTTCTACCCAGATTCATTGCTTTTCATTCATCCATTGCTTTAGATGTTTGTGTTCTTTGCTGTGAGGGGACCTGCAGTTGCAAAGCTGAGTTTAGATGTGGCCCCTGTTCTCTAAGAGCTTAATTATGCAGGGTAGAAATGTAAAAATGAGCACAATGAATATATAGTATCACAGCGGCATATCTACAAGAGCAAGGATACATTAAAGAGCTGTGAAGACCACCTAAGCAAAGGAAAATGTAGTTGTGGGTAGATGTGAGGCTTGAGCTGGTTTTTTTTAAGTAGTTCAGTTTATTGGTACATTTTAGATACACCTAATGATCATATTCATCCTAGAGAATTTGTACTTATACAGGATATATCTTGCTTCTTTTTTCACATTCACTTCGGCCCCTCTTCCCTTCCTTTATTTACTAAAGCTTTGTTTTCATTTTTTTCCTTACTTTCTCCTTTTTCTCTTTTCCCCTACTTCCTTTCCCCTTCTCCCTCCTTTTTCCCCTTCCTATTTGAACATTATTTTCCTATTTTATAATATCCATTATACATTTTGGTCCTTATTTACACCTTCATTTTCTCACAGTAGAGAAAAAATGCAATATTTACACATGTGTCTTTAATTTATTTCACTTAAGAGTGTGTTCTCAAGGTGCATCCATTTATGTAAGAATGTCTCAAGTTTGTCCTTCTTTATAGCTGAGTAGTACTCCATTTATATAAAAAAACACATCTTTATTCAATCATTGGTTGATCAGCATTTGGGCTGTTTCCCAGGCTTAGCTGTTACAAACTGCACTGCTATAAACATGGTTGTGCCTAAGTATTTCATTTTTTTATTCCATTGTGAAAGGTGTGGTTTTCCTAGTTTCTGTCTTAGGGAGTTTTTTATTTGTGTACTGGGATTCTATTGAGTTTTGAGTGTTGACTTTGTATCCTTGAGCTGTTTTTAAAAGCAGACTAGAGTTTGCAAGTTGGAAAACAGCTCTCTTTGTTGAAAGATGAACATGAGTAAAATCACTGATGTACAAAACAATCTGGGCATTGGAAGAGAAACTGACATTGATACTGAGCTCAAAATACATGAAAAAATTACACTGTGAAGAAATATAGATGCTAAATCATGCCAAGGTCTCTTTATTATCCTTATAAATTTATGAAAAAAACTGATGATATAAACTTTCAAATCTCTTTTGAACTTAAAAAATATTCAAAAAGTGGTAATGCAGCTATATGTGTCTAGTGATATTTTAAAGTTTAAAATGTCACCTGAAAAGGATTTGTAAAATTTTTTATGTAGTTTATGTATAAACTACAAACTATAGATGAATTGATAGAATAATGGCTATTGTTGGAAATATAGAGGCTTGCTAAAAAATGAGAAAGAATATTTGAAATTAGTGTCTTTGAAAATTTACATATTCAAGTAAATTTGAATAATTTTTTTTGTGGTTGTAGGGATTGAACCCAAGGCCTCCCACATGTTAGACAAGAGCTGTACCACTGAGCTGCACTCACAGCCCTGGAAACTCTTAAAATTCATATTCTCACTTGCAAAACAGCTCTGCAATAGTTCTTCATCATATCCACCCTTGAGTTTGCGTATTATAAAGGCTGGACCTTGCAAAGATATCATCTCCAAAACATTAGTGGCTTCTGTGTGCCTTTTAAAAATCATAGCCCTAACTCATTTTAGATTTTTAAGTTTAGTAAAACTTTTGCAGACACAGTGGCATCTTTGGTTTCTTATAAGGTAGAAAAAACTTTGATTATCTGCCCTTAATTTTCATAGAAGTGGAAGAAAGTCTCAATTTTTTCCATTTACTTACATTTTATTGCATATGTTTAATTAATGGTGTAAGAGAATATTCAGAATTGCATAACTTTAATACAACCCAAAATATTCTGTGAAATCAGTTGAGTTTTTCATTGTAAATGAAATTTGTTCACGTATTTTTTCTTGCCATAAAATATTCATTATATGCTGTCATTTTATTAACTGCATTCCTTTCATACTACTATCTAGATGTTTATTCTTACTTCATTCGGGGCCATAATTCGCTCAAAGTGCTCAATATAAACATTGAATAGTTTAAGGATAAGCATTATTTTGAATGTCTCCTTTATTCTCATACTTTGCAGAGATTAGCTGCCATTGCCCTCTGACAGCCAGGGACAGTGCCAGGTAGATCAAAATTGTCCAGTGTGGGCTGTGCTGCCTGAAGCCCAGGACTCTTCGATCCACTTTTGTTCCTTGCAGGACTACCTTTATTACGGGAGTCCAGAGCTTTCACAATTTCCATTAGCACCAGAGGTAAATCTCTTACCTAGCTGTGTGTTTCTTTCTATTAACTGAACTGTGTCTAGATCCTAGTTGTTGTTGTAACATTATCTTAAAATAAAAATTCAGATATTTATATGGATCTCTTTGTGTTTTTGCTCTCTCTCTCTCTCTCTCTCCCTCTCTGTCTCTCTCACACACACATTTATACTTTGTTGTTTATTTTGATGAAATGGACAATTGGACACAATTACATAGCAGTCAGTGTCATAGGCATAGCTAAGTGTATTCATCATATTTATAGGGTATAAGAAAAAGATTCTCAAAATAAAACTTTATTGTTCATTTCAGATTTCCCCTCCACACTGCATTATTATCTACATGGGAGATATATATATATATATATAATGGGATATGTGTTCTGTCCATCACTGGGTTCAAACATGAGCTCTGAAATCCTTTTTCCATACTTCACAATTATATATATATATTTCTAGTGAACATTTGACATGACATCTTGGTATTAAGCAATATTAGATGTACATTCTTGGAGTCCACAAAATGAGTCTATTGTGTCACATGACTTGTGTTATACTACACATAGTTTTTGAGCTATATTATTATCCACATCAATTCTACCCTTCAATGGTATGGAAAAATCCATGTTAAGTGTTTCCTTTTGAATACTTTTACCATAAATCTCTCTACATTCTTGGACTTTCTCTACATTATAGAGTATATCATCTACCAAGGTAACTGTGGCTTTATTCTTTATTAAAGACTTCTGGAGTTTTAGACATCAGGGAACCAGTGATCATCGGTAGCCGGCAAGCTTGGGATAAACTACACCATTAATGCAAAGCAAATATCTCACAAAGATACAGTAATTACACAACAAATGCCTCTTTGCTAAGCAATGAATTATAGAGCCCAATATCCTGTAATTACAAACCATTTATATATCTGTTCAAATTACTGTGGATGCCACTTAGTGTAATCACTTTGATGATTAATCAAACATTATGTGTGGTATGGAATGCGTCAGAGTTCACAGGTGTGCGTGTTTTTCAAATGCTTGCCCTGAAGTATCAAATTGCAAAGTTGCTTACATTTTATTTTCTCCATATTTTACAAAATAAAAACTTCTACAATCACATTTTTCTTGAACTACCATGGGTTTATGCTTGCTTTGAAGATTCCATCCTAGTTTTAATGGTTAAAGAGCATCTTTTAATAGCTGTGAGTTTCAGAGCCCTAGTATGCACACACTTCAGGGGGTTAAAATAGAAATAAACTCATTTTGCCAGTTATTTGCTTGGAATGAAGCTTTCGCGGCACGTTCAACTTCTGTTTTCCTGAGCAAGACGTTTAGCAGCAGAGTCACAAAGCATTCAAGGAACTGGGCCAAGCTCTATGAAGGTGTTTCTTGGGCAGGGTACAGTTCTTCCCTAAGGCTGTGAGTGACAAGGATTAGTCCAGGGCTACTGGTCTGAGCTCTTGCATTTTGGCTGCCTAAGACTTTACTTTAATCTTCCTGGCAGCAGTAAATAAGGGTCAAATCGGATTATTCTAAACCAATATGAGAATAATTTGAGAACAATAGCTGGCTAAGGAGAGAATGTCATGCAAGTGAATTACAGTAAATTATACAGAGTCTTTCCTTGGAAGAAATAATTTGATCACAAGACCTGCAAGTAACAATTATTACTGATTGCAGCAGGCACCCCTCAGCAGCTCGTATGGAAACCACCTCAGGCAACAAGCTACCTGAGCCCCTCCATTTGCGCATGATCGGAATATGTGGATCTACAGATGTTGATATTATATACGAACATTTAGTAAATATTTGCTGTGAGGCAGGCACCAGTCTAAGTATTTTCCTTATATTAACGCTGTTGATTTTCATACCAGTATGCTGTAGACGCCCATACAGTACTCTATTTTTCAGATTAAAAAAAAAAAAGCGACTGAGCATAGAGCTTTTTGGTAATTCCTCGTGGCTACTAAGTGGCAGAGCTGGCCTCTCCTCCAAGAAAGTATGGTGGCTAAGTTTATGTACCTGAACATTTGACTGTAGGAGCCTCCTTTTAGAGTCTAACATAAGCCCTGGTTGAAGTTTTGTTATTTTATTTATTTATTTTTTTTTGGTTTTTCTTCGGTACCAGGAACCGAACTCACGACCTTGCGCTTGCCAGGCAGGTGCTTTGCCGCTGAGCTAAATCCCCAGCCCCCAAGTTTTGTTATTGATTTTAATCATATATTGCATCTCAGCTGCATTTAATCTCACAAATCAGACACTTTCTGCTAAACATTTTATAGAACTGTCATTTGGACAACTGAGAAAGACTGTCTTCAGGCTCTCAAATTGTGTTTCATAGTGGCTGGAATCCGCCTTACCTTGCTGGACACAGCAGATCAGGGGAGGGACATCTGACATTGTGACTCATTTGTAATGCAGCTCCTTGGGTGCTTCCTGCATTTGCCTCTGTCAGTTACCCCCTTATTTTCCCCCTTCTGCTCCTCCTCCTTCTTGGTAAATGTGAGAATGGAAAGGTATAATGCCTCCTTTTGGACACCAAGTGCGAGCGTGTGGATGTCTACAGAATCAACAGCACCAATATCTACTTCTCTTCTGTTAGCGATCATGCAATCACTCAAGATGTGTTTTGAAGACAGCTACTGCAGTAGGCTCTGTTTAGGTTGCTCTGAACACCAACAAGATCCCCTCTGTTGGGGATAGTTGGGGTAGAATAGTAAACTAATAGACCCCTATATTATGATATAAGCAGGTATCTCAGAGCACTGTGAGAGTTCAAACTTTACCTAGAATCGATGTTTGAACGAGGCTTAAGTCATTGAGAGACAGTTTGGTAGATGGAGGAAAAATTTTGGAAAACTAGAGTTGTTTTGTAAGTGATAATTAGATGTGGATCCTATATCACACATGAATCCCATTGTTTATTTTTCTTTCATGGTTTGGGCCCTAACCTTAAAGGTTTCAAGAGGAAATTCTGTCCATTGTTCCTTCTTCTGTTGAAGTTTTTTGCTGTAAAGTGGAAAGTGACAGCCCACCTAATAGGTCTATGATCAGAATCCTCACTGTTTAGAAAAATCATATGACAATGCACCTTTCTTTAAACTATAATTTTTATGTCATTTAAGACAATAGTGGTGAAGTTAACACTTATGTAATATATTCCATCTATTTAAGCTCTGAACTTTATTTTTTGCTACTTTTCTTTGAACTCTCAGCCTGTATGTGCATGCATATATGTGTCTGTGAGAGAGAGACAGAGACAGTACAGAGACAGAGAGATGGAGAGACAGAGAGACAGAGACAGAGACTGCAAGATATATTTTTAGACTTCAAAGCCCATTTCATTATATAAAGTAGATATAATTGTATAATGAATATTATTCATCAATACATCTCATCAATTATCAGTTCATGACTAATTTTGTTTTATCTATGTTTCTACACAGTTGTTCCTCTAATAATTTTGAAATAAATCTCAAAAGCTGCATCATTTTGTCTGTAATAATTTCAGTACATATCTCTAAAAGATAAGTATAATTTAGAACATAGTTTTAATACCACTGTCACTCTTGAAATCAATAATAATTTCTTAATATAAAATATCCAGTAAGAATTCACATTTCTGTAATTCATAAACTGGTAGATATGCAAGGATATAGATATCAGTAAGTTGGAGTTAAATTTTAAATCATTTCAAATTCCAATGAAATTGGTTCTTGATTTCCCTTCAATATCTTTTTTTTTTTTTTTTTTTTTGTCTTTTTGAGACAGGGTCTCACTATGCAGTTCAGGCTGGCTTTGAGCTCACGTTGTAGCTGAGGCTGGCCTCAAACTTTCGAGGATCCTCCTCCTTCAGCCTCCTGAGTGCTGGGATTATAGGCATGAACCACCACGCCTGGCTTCTCTCTCTTTAATATCTTTTAATCAATTGCAGAGTTCAAGAGACTGTAACCCATAGATGAAATATATCTTATAACCTGCTTCTCTAAGTAAAGTTTTATTGAAACATACCTATGCTCCTTAAGAATTCACATTTTTGTAATTCATGTTACTCATGGCTGCTTTCACATGAAAACAAGTGTTCAATAGTGGTGATAGAAATTTCTGGCTCAAAATACTGAAAATATTTGTTATCTTGTCCTATAGAGAAAACATTTGCTGATTCCTAATCCTCCACCTCCCTCAATTTTCATCTTATTTAAAATGCAGAATTATTCAGGGTGTGTTCATGTGTTCAGCACCCATTCTGGCTGTGAAAAATATTGCATCCCATTTTTTTTAACCAGGCAGTATCCTCCACTTCCAACTTCCAAACTCTCTTGGAAAGATACAGATGATAGAAATGTATGAGACTGAAGACACTTGACTCAACCTTTGAGAAGTGGAGATAAACTGCAAAGGCTGCCCCCAGCTTCCTAAATCCTTGACTTTTACTTCATACTCAAAAATGACCAATGCCTAAATCCTTGACTTTTACTTCATACTCAAAAACGACCCATGCGTAACACTATCATATAATTCTCTAACTCAGTTTTTTGCCAGTGTAAAGTTTACAATATGAGTGATAAGATTTAACATGTAATTAAAATTGGAGTGTATTTCTAGTGCTACTCTAAATACTTAATATGTATTAATTTATTTAATTCTCACATACACTATTATTAGTTCTGCATTACAGATGTAGAAACTAAAGCACAGAGAAATTGATGGGAGTCCTAGACTGAGCCAAAAATGTATGTCAGCTCCCAGCTGTGTTCTCTCACTCTCCATAATGATAGTTATTTTAATCAAAAGGGTGCCTGGCAAGTATGGAAAACGAGCAGTGTGATTGGGTTAGACTTTCTTGGTAATAAAGTGCATTGGGATACATGGTATGATCTGCTCTCCACTCCATTAATGGACGTCAGTGTTCAAACCAGAGATCCACATTTGTCTGGGAAGAGCCCACTGGCCTGGAGTATGCTGAAAATACACAGGTGTCAGCTCTTGCCCTTTGACTTCCTTTATGAGCTTATGCAGATCCTCCTCTTCCTCTTTATTGTGATTAGTAAACATAAAATGGGTGGGATCCAGCTTTCCTTTCCAGTCCTTCTGCAAGTTTTTGCCTAATTCACTTCTTTTCAATGTGGGCATTTCCAAATCTGCTTAGCTGCACATTTTATATTATTTATAGCATTCTTTAAAACTTCCATAGATGACTAATCTTTTCTAGTCTATGCTGCTTCTTGCTAATTTCACTCTCAGTGGGTCAAGCAATTTTGATATTCTTAGAGACATTTTCTGTTACCTCTACTTATTAAACTCTTGAGAAGATCAAGTCTTTTGGAAGGATTTTTAAAGATAATTTATTTAATTTGTGAGTCCATAATGCACACCAGCATAGTCAGAATTGGTCTTTGGTTATCTACTCCAGAAGAAAGGGCAGTTCATAGACACTCTTATTTCTCAGTGGCACATTTCTAAGACAAGACAGAGGAAAGAAGCAGGAAGACAGCTTGTTCTGCCGGCGCTGGGATGACCCCTCACAAGAAAGATCCTACTTTCACGTCATGTCTGTTCTTCCAGTCTTCAGCAGGTAGATCTCCCACTGAAAATCAGCAGACTGAGAGCACCATGTGACCACCTAGGTAGAAAGAAGCAACACTCTGTAATCATTGCTTAATTCCTAAGGTAGGTGGGCATAGGAATCCTGCTCATGGGTGAGTCATGTGACACAACTTTAGAAAACCTGACCAATGAGGAGCTACACGTGATGATTATGAACCAAGAAGCATTTTAGAAGCAGTAAGTTGTATTCTGTGATGTGAAGTAAAGTGGCATCTCCCACTTTGATTGATTCCCCTGGATCTAGAGCCTTACTGTCTGCTGAAAGTAACATCTGGGGTATTACAGAACAGGGTCTGTGCTCCATGTTTAATTCTGTGTGTGAAAGAGAGAAAGCTTGAGAGTTAAAGGGAGCAAGATGAGCATGCGACTGAGAGAGCAAGATGTAGGAATAAGCAAGGTCTAATCATGATATGCAAGGCTCCCAAAATGACAGGACTCTTGGGGCTAGTTGTGTAACTCAGCTTTCACAGATGGGACAGAGTACCTGAGAGTAATAATTTAAACGAGGAATGGTTTATGTTAGCTCACAGTTTCAGAAGTTTCAACTCATGACTGCAGGATCCATGTTTTGGGGCCCGTGGTGAGGCTGAATCCTCATGGTGAAGAGCATGTGGTGGGCCGAGCTGCTTACCTCGTGTTGGTCAGGGAGGAGGTAGAAAAGGGAAACAGTTTGCTTTCTCGCATGCCAGTCAACTCTGGAAACACCCTCAACACACACCTGGCAAAGCGCTTTACCAGTTCCCTAGGCATTTCTCAATCCAACCGACTGAGATTAACACTGCATCAGAGGGACATGCCACCCGTGATAGGTTGGGTTCTGAGACAACCTTATTTGGATTGTAAATTCAATATTGGGTTATAGGAACAATAAACCATAAAAATTACCAGGCACTTACCAATGTAAGTGTGAGACTTTTCATTATTATTTCCAGTAAACATTTCTATTCTGTTACAGTATGGACAATTCTGATAGCCTCCTGTATGGTGCACATTTTCCTTGAGCCCATCTTTGTGTAGTGGGATATTCATTTTGGCTGATTTCATAATATAAAAAAGTTCTTAACCACTGGGTCTTCAAATATTCAAAGTTCACTTAAAACAGGGTTGTTTTCTATTTTTTTAATAGACATTTGTACTATCCAATGTCCTGCAAAATGTTGATTATCTGCATTACTTCCCATCCTAAGAATACCTTGTTCTTGTTTACTTTCTTTAAGGATTCCTAGCAACCTTTGTTCTGACTTCCTATCTGTGTTTACACCTTGCAGCAGAACAAAAAATTTTAAAAAGTAAACAAAAGCCCCTTCATTTCTGAATTGGAGTATAAAATAAACACAAATCCTTCTAATGTCCCTTCTGACCTACTCACATGTCATTCTGCCATCAAGAGTGAATGATTTATAATTTCAAGCTCAATTTTGAATTTTTATTTTTACCCGGGCTACTCAATGCTTTTGAAAGTGCTTTGTACAGGGTAAAAATGATGATCACAGCTTTTAGTTATTTCTAAAATGTTCTTACCCATTTATTGTATAACTGTCAGATGCTATAATAAAACTTCTGTTTTCACAGTTGCAACAGAAATGACCACTTCCTTTCAGTGAGACTTTTTTTTAACCATACAAGGTGGGTGGGATATAGGTCTTGTTATGGGTGGGTCTGATCACAAAATTTCTATGAAGGCACAGCTATATGAGCAGCCAGCTAAGACATTTTTTGTGTATCAAGATGAGACTGCCAAGCTATAAAGGCAGGGTAGGACATGAGGCTCTGTGGAGGTTTCTGCATTGTGCTTCTTGCAGCAAAGAGCTAAAGGAAGGGAAAATGTTGCCTGTTGCCTTAACGACCAGCATTGCTTGTGACCTTCACTGAATGCCTCTGCACTTTTTTAGCAACATTGCTGAGAAACAGGAAGGCATGGATTAAGGAAGAATATTCTTGGAGACTATTGTACACAGCCTAAATAGTCATCATAATGCATAAGTGTGAAAAACACACAAAGCTGCCTAATTGTAAGGATTGAATTGAAAGAGAAATCTGGTGGCATCAACTGGGGCCTTTGGCTCTAGGGTTGCTGAAAAGGTTTTGTGTAGGAAGTGCTGATTGGTGTGATTATGGGCCCAGAAACCAAGCTGCCAGCTGTGGATGTGGATGTACAGTGCTTCCGCCATCTTACCTGGGCCCTCAGAGTAAAGACCAAATGAATGCTAGGGACTGGGAAATCCACTCAGCTTCATAGCCGCCAAAACATGATAGGAAAACATCTAGGCCAAAGAAACAGTGGCTAAAATGGTCTAACCCTGTGGCTGTCTTGAGTCCTGTTGCTTCACCTTTCATGGCTGATAGTACTGAATTGGTTGATAAATGGGCCTGGTCCCTGTAAATGGGAGGAGTTTAGTCTGACCTTTGCCCATGTAGCAAGCTGGTTCTCTTTTCATGTTCTATCTTCTACTAGGCAGTGCTCCAGCTTCTGTTTCAGTCACATCTCAGAATGATTCCTAACCTAGCCTGGATGATTCTTTGATTAGCAGTGGAGGAAGTAAACATACTGGCTAGCATTCTTCAGTGGTTTTCTTCACCTATACCATGGACACTTGATAAATTTCTTGCAAGTTTATGGCAAAATTATTACAAAAGATGACCCTGCGTGTATTATTCACTGTAAGCACAGGTACTGAATTGTTTTAAGATTGTTTGCATGGTGTACAGAATGTTAGGCTTCTTTTCTGCTTGGAAGGAAAACGCATACAAACCATTGAAGTTATATATATATGTATATATATATACATATGTATATATACATATGTATATATATACATATACACATATATATGTATATTTGCATGTATGTATGTATTTCCATTCTCAGGGGTGGATACTTAGGCAGATGGTCACATTGAGTTAAAAGTGAATCAGAAGTTGATAGAAACAAGTACGCAGTTGAAGCAGGGTACATGAACCAAGCACCACATATGAGGGACACATGCAGCCACTGGCTTTCTTGTGACCTTACCTAGTCATTTTTTCCTGTGAGTATACTACAGGGTTAGATTTGCTGTACAGCTTGGAGGGTAACAATTTTCTTACGATACTAGCTTCATATTTCCTTTTAATAACCACCAACTTTGGGAGTTCATGAATGCTCGTGAACAAGAAAGGGTTCAGCATTTTTCAATGTAAAGTCCTTTGTATATTCATTTATTTCACAAAGAATTATTTGGGAAATTAAGAGGGTTACAGAATGGTTAAGAAAACAGACATGAATCTTAACAGCTTGGAGATTAGATTTAGTGAGAGATACACATGAAAGAAATCAACACAAAATAAATGCATAATGATCTATTATAGTAACATACATTTGTATCAGTTACACAGTAATAAATTTTTAAGGTTGTCATGAGGCTAAGAAATACCCACAAATGTCCCTGGGAAAACTCTGTCCACTAAAAAAGTAATAATGATAAGCTAAAAATGAAAGCTACCAGATTTACCTGTGGAATGTGTTTCTTTTTTTATTTTAAAGAGAGTAGTAAGTGAGAAACAAACAAACAAACAAAAGAACAGTAGCAGCATACCAGTATCACAAACATAAACAAATCAAAGCAAGAACATTCAAAGTGATACAGGGTCTCAAGACAAAATAATATGAATCAATAGTGGTTGTTACATTACACATCGCCATCCTCAACTACATTGCTCAGATTACCAGATGTAAGAATGGAAGATTGCTCAAACCATTATAGGGATAAGAAAATAATCCTTTGATAAAACATTAGAGGTAATACAAAAGTTTCACTAGACAAGATGGTAGGAGGTCACCATTGTAATTCCCTTGCATATTGTTACATTCAAACAAGTTGCTCAGGCCACCAGACACAAGCATGCATAATTGATCAGAACATAAAAAAATTGTAATCATTAACTGTTCATTTCAATACACCATCAGACATCAGCAATACAGTTATTGCAGCTATGCATATATATATTTATATTTTGGGTTCCTTTCTTCTTTTTTCTTCTCTCCCTCATCCCAGTTGTTCCTTCCTTTGAGCAATTTCTTTCCCTTTCCTGTCATCTAGTGTACCTTTTGAGTTTTACATAGTCTTTCAGGTTCCTACACCAAGGAGACAATATGATGTTTACCCATCTGGGTCCGATTTCTTCACTTATGAGTATGGTCTCTAGTTGCATCCATTTTCCTACAAAAGCCTCTAGTTTATCTTTTTAGTAGCTGAGTAATGCTTCATTGTATAAAAATACCACATCTTTTTTATGCGTTCCTCAGTGGATGGGCATCTGGGTTGTTTCCAAGATTTAGCTTTAACAAATTGTGCTGCTATAAACATGGGTGCACATATATTGCTTTGGTGTGATGTCTTTAATTCTTCTGGGAAAATACCCAGAAAGGGAATAGTTGGGTTAAATGGAACTTTTAATCCTAGATTTGTGAGGAATCTCCAAATTGATTTCCACAGCAGTTTCACCAATCTGCATTCCCACCAGCAGTGGGGTAGGGTTCCTTTCTCCCCACAGCCTCTTCAGCATTTGTTATTGGTTGATTTCTTGATAATAGCCTTTCTTTCTGGAGTGAGATGGAATCTCAGTGTTGTTTTAATTTGCATTTCTCAAATGACCAATGACGTTGAACATTTTTTTCATGTACTTATTTGCCATTAGTATCTCTTCATTTGAGCAGTGTGTGTTCATCTCAGATGCCCATTTTTGGATTGGGTCTAGCCTCTTTAATAAATAGTGCTGGAAAAACTGGCTTTCCATGTGCTGAAGACTAAAACTGGACCCATGTCTCTTACCATGAACTAAATTAAAGTCAAAATGGATCACAGATCTAAATATTAAAACAGAAACACTAAATTTATTGAAGAGAAAGTAGGTAAAAATCTTGATGACATTGGGGCAGGCAGAGTACATGAACAAAAACCAAACTGCACATGAAATACTTCAAAGAAGCAACAACTGGGATCTCATCTTATTGAAAAGTTTTTGCACATCTAAAAAAATCACCAATAAAGTAAAAAGAAAACCCATGAATTGGGAAAATATTTTTGCCAACTGCCCCTCAGACAAAGGACTTCTATCTAGGACATATAAAGAATTAAAAAAAGTCAGGCTCCCCCCAATTCAAAGACCCAATCCAAAAATTGGTATGTGTTTCTTGTTTAAAATGTTTTGTAAAGTTAAACAAAAAACATGTTAACAACCTGATTTTGATTGTGGAAGTCTGAAAACCTTAGTTATACAACCATTGGAAAGAGCTGTCCTTATAAGAGATAATAGCTTTAAACTTCCACTTGGTGAACTTTATGTGAACTCAGTGCATTTTGTCTCATATGCTTAGCATCTTTAATCACAGATAGTCAAGCCCTTGTGTCATCTCCTCTCTCTTTTGCTTTCATTTCTAATCCGATCAAGTAATTCCTCTCACTTCACTATCCCTCTTAACTTTTTCCTCTGTGTATTCTGTGATGTCTGACCAATGATAATTTAATTCTTATGCATCCTCAACTCTTTCTCTCCATTACCTACCTTAATTGAAGCTTGTTTCACTTCCAAGGATAATACCAGGGAATCCTTAAAGAAGTAGACAATGAGCACTTTATAACTGTCAATGAGTCTTTGGTTGACCAGTATTGCATGTCTATATCTGTTTTCATGAGAAGCCACTTTGAAGATATCAATATGTAATACAACCACCATTGTTAATTCCCTACCACTTTGTTTGTAACTCTGTATTGTCTGTATTGTACTTGTGATATGTTGTAAAATGTTGTATGTCTGTTAATGTTTCCCTCCTTTTATCCTTAAAATAAAAAAAAAAAAAAAAGCATTCAGATTGTCTCTGATCATCATTGCTTATTCTGCACCAATATTCTCCTGAGCTCATAAAAACAAACAAAACCAAAATAAATCTACTTTCAAGGCTTACATTATCTGTTTATTGCTTTACTATTATTGGTCTTTATAGTTCTAATTTTCTTTTCACTGTTGTTCCCCAAATCCTTTCATCATTCCATGTGACTTGAGCTTCCATGTGGTTTACTGGTCACCCAATCTGATTTCAGAATACTTTAGCTTCTTTGGAACTTGCAAGCGAGCTTAGCTTTATTTACAACCTTCAGATTAACAATGAATTCAAAATGGTCATGTCTCAAAATATTCCTTTCTTACATATTATTACATTAATCTCCAAAAATACTGTTTTCTAACCACAGCTACCATTAAAATCCTTCGACTTTACTCCTTCTACTTTATCTTCTATCCCATTTTACCTGCTGGCCCTTTAATTTTTCAACTTTTCACTATGGCTGTCTTCTGTTTTTAGGAGGAAGGAAGTTATGTATAAGAGTTCAGAATCCTTAAGCTAAAACTGGCAGAAGACATAATTCGGCAATGTTCACAGTAAATGTGTCATTTAAAGACAGAAGTCTGCACGTGGTCAGTGGACACAAGTTATTGATAAAGGGGTGTGATGGTTAACTTTAGTTGTTCATTTGATTGGCTTGGGAGCTGCCATGGGAATAGTAAAGCACATATTTGGGTGTGTCTGAGTGGGCCAAGGAGGCGTGACTTGAGGTCAGATTCTGCTCCCTGGCCCGTTCCACTCTGATGCTCTTCCCTGGGCTCTGCTTCCTTGCTGCCAAAACTGAGCATCACACTGTTCCATCACACTGTTTGGCCATGATGTGTCTGCCTTGGAGCCAGCCAGTCAATCATGGGCTGGTACTGTCAGCCAAATAAAGCTCTTCTACTTTAAGTTGCAGAATCAGGTGTTTTTTCTAGGAATGCAAAGAATGATTAAACAGTGGGCTTAGATGGAGTACTGAAATACTTAATACCTATAAGTCTGGTGGAAGAGAAGCCAGAAAAGGAGTCTGATAAGATGTACTGTAGTTAGTGAGATGGGGAGATACTGGAGGTGTGGCGTACCGTGGAAGTTGAGAGAAGATGTAGTATCCTGAAAAAGAGGAGGTAACACAGAAATCTTTAGTGGAACACCATTTTTGGTAGGTTGTAAAGTTGATAAACAGACTGAAATACACAAAAAAATGATTATAAGGTGAGGAAGGTAAGTTATGAAGGAGAACAGAAGAATAATGAGAGAATGAAGGTAGATGGTAGATTAGGAGAATTTTGTTTGGCTGGCTTCCCTGCCTCCATCCCTTCCTTCTTTCCTTTCCTTGCTGTTCCTTTTCTTTCTTTGAAGATGGGAACTATAGAGTATGTTTGAATGTGAATGTTTTAAAATATATTTTATCAGCTTGTGAATGAAGGGAAGATTTATCACACAGGAGAGGAAAACTGATGGAGCAACAGTCCTTGAGAAATGTTTTCAAGAGGAACCCTACTACACAAGTAAAGGGAGTTCTCTTCTAAGAGACAGAAATGAGAGAAATTAGGATGGCAAGAGTGGCAAATTTTTTTCCATATTATTAATGAAAATATAAAAGTATTTCCTCTAATAACTCACCATATTAATAAAGAATAAAGCAGGTATCAATTTACAGGGAGGAGATAAGTAGAAATGGGAAAGTGAATGAAAGTTGTAAGGCATGGAGTAATATACCAAGAGAAGATAAAACCAGACTTACTGAAGGAAAATGATACGGTTTTGGCAATGAGCAAGTTCCACATGAGTTTGTGGTCATGAACAAAGGTGAAACCAGTGAAACTGGTTGTCTGTGTTTTGCACATCTCCCCCGTCCTTCCCCAGTACCATGAGATGGGGTGGGAGGAGTGCAGGCAAGATGGAGTAGGAGGTGTGCAGTGGTGTGAAGGATAGGATTTGCAGGGGATTACAGTGATGACTCCTGCAATTCAAGAGAAAGTATTGGTGGAGCCATCTCTTACCTCTCCATTCATCTTCTTCCCAATCTTATAATCTCTTCATTTTCAGTTTTAACCCAACACTCTTTTATTGTATTGTGTCGCTTTTTATGACTTTAAGACTTAGATCTTCAATACAGTAGTCGCCCTTGAGAAAAACATGACAAATCCTATATTACTTCTGTTTTGTCATAAAAGTAGGCATAGGCTAGGTGCTCCTTTATAGTGAGTCAACGAATTAGAGATGATTGTGGAGGCCGAACTCCTTTAGAAGTTTTACATTAAAATTATCCTACTACCAGAAACTTATCCCATGAAATATTTGTTTAGTGTGAGTATTTACAGATACAGTACAGTAATTTTAGTGGGATTTTAATTTAAGCTTCATGTAGTATTCCCAATCCATCTGTTAATTGCGCTGATTACATCCTCTGGCTGATTACACTGAAAATTGCTATCCATGCCTTGGGTCAGGCAATGAGAAAGTTGTGGGTTGAGTTGTGAGGGAGGATAAATCAGTAGAAATTGAAATAATAACCAACTGAAAATAAAGGCAAGGGATGTTCGGAGAGTGTGCTGATTAATTACCACGCTGGGCATTTCCCTTTCAACAAAGTCTAACAGCGTGGGCAGCTGAAAGACTGAACTGCTGACTTACTGTGATACCGTATTTCCTCTTGAAGTTATTTACTCTCTAAATTTGATTCTATTTGGTTTTTCTTTAGCTAAGGAACATGCCTTTAAGTACATCCATGAGGGGTATTTTTCTCTGCAATAGCTGCTCTGAATTTGTTGTTTAAACACCCAATGTGTGAGTCAATGAACTCTAATCTGACCTGGACTATTCAAGAGGATCCTCCTTATCCAAGGAAGCAGAGTAGTGCCATCTTAAAGATATTGAGTTTGTGGCAAGTCCCTCATACACTGTAGTCTGATCTTCAATGAGTTTATCTTGAGTCCTGAATATGATGTCAGCTGTACGAAGAAGGGAACTGGGAGGAGAGGCAAGCAGACAGTAGGGCTCCTTTAGGTTTTGTGTTCCCCCAGATATTCCAGATTCACAGCGTGTAAGTGGAGGAGCGAAAGTGAAGAAGACTGACCGTTTACCTTAATCCGTGTATTTCACTAAAATACACTGAAAGTCTCTTTTAAGCAGCATTTATATTTGCTTTGGGCTCTGTTCTACTTGGTATTTTCAGCAGTGACTTGGATAACAATATACAGGGTCTGCTTATCAAAATTTTAAAAGTATTTTGTGAGGGATATCTACTATTTTGAATAACAAAATAAAAATTCACGACTGTCAGCCCAAACAGTCAGCTAAAGTTAACAAGGTGAAAATCAATGGAAATAAATGTGCAGTTCCACAGTTAGATTAAAACATCCATTGGAGAAGACAGGTTTGGGAAAATGTAACTTAATTGCAGTGTATGTAAAAACATTGATTTTTTTTGTACAATTTATGACAAAAAGCAGTGATCTTATACTGTGTTAATAGCAATATAGCCTCCAGGTTGTGGGAAGTAAAAATCCAAACATACTCTATTGATTAGACTACATCTGGAGTCTTTTGTTTGGCGATAACCAATATATTTTTAAAAGAACCCTTGGGAACTAGATGGTAATCAGATAATAAAATCATCTCTACATGACCAATGCTGATGCCTAACCTCAGAGAAAAGAGGATATTTCATAGGGATACATGTGAATACTATGCCTCTATTTGAAGGTTTGTAACATAGAAGAAAAAATCGACTTGCTCTTGATAGGTTTGGCATGAATGAGAGACAAAACAAAAGTAAAGAGGGCCTTTATTGCTGGGCATGGGAAGGCTTCTTAGAGACGAAAGCACCTTCTGAGGGAGGGAGCTGAGAACGAAGAATATATGAGATTGGGCTGGGGGTGGAGTTTATGGGCACAGTCCAAGTGAGGTGCTGGGCGCTGACTGGTTGCCCTGTGTGTAAAGGAAACCAGAAGTTGTAGTCAGCCTGTAGGGGGAGTTGGTCTGGGAGGGACCTGTGGTTGGCTCTACGCGGTGCAATGTTGGATCACTGTCATGATGACTTCACAGAATTTTTTATTTTTTGTCTTTTTGAGACAGGGTCTTGCTATGCAGTTCAGGTTGGCCTTGAGCTCACTTTGTAGCCCAGGCTGGTCTCGAACTTGCAATGATCCTCCTGCCTCAGCCTTCCGAGTACTGGGATTACAGGCCTGCGCCACCACTCCTGGCTTTGGCAGAAGTTTTGTATGGGTGGAAACCCATCAGTTCTCCAGAGGTGAAAACTTCCTTCATAAATTATGCCTAAATTTGAGCTGGAATTTAAGAAGGATTTTCCAATAATTAAAGCTGTTCATGCAGTAGGAACATCCCACTGGAAAGGAGCCTGGAAACCAGGTGGGGAGATAGAGTCGGTGGGGAGCACTCACTCATTCTCAGTGCTGGGGCTGAATGCAAATGACCACGAAGGTCCCTTCTGCCTCTGTAAATTCTTGACAGGCGATAGGATTGGGGAAGCCAGATCTTTACAATACAAATGCATTACTCTGTATTAGCCATGAGGGTGGCTCAGCTGTGCACATATGTGCTGTTTTCTCTTTGATTAGCGCATCCTTGTCTGATGGACAGGTGTTGTTTCCTCTGAAGCTAGCTCAGCTTTCTTTGTTTTGGTTACTTTGAAGCAGAGGGATTAATCCCCTCTGGAGATATTTGCTTGTTTTTGCTGTCAGAGCAGTCACACTTTTCCCTTTGTGTCTCTTAGCTTGGGTTTTTGAAGTTTAGCTTCACAGAGAAATAAGCCTCATGTTACCTTGATGACTCTGGGAGCCGGCGCAGTTCCTCCTCTGCCTCTGCTAACAACCGCTGATAGTTTCTCTGTCCTTCTTTACATTTTGGCCTCTACAAAGAGAAATGAAGGAGCTCCTTTCGGCACAGAATTACAGATATTTCTCATAAAATCAGTACCTCTTAGCAGTCAGGTGAGATACCGGCACTTTCAGTTATTTTTTAAATATGTCTTCTGTATTACCAATGCCAATTTAAGATTATATTTTAGAAACCAATGCTTTGAAGAGAAATGGATACAGCAATGCTATATTTACTGTAGTTTGTAAAGCATTAGTGACATCAATTGTGACAGTGACAATCACATTAGTGACAGCATTAGTGACATTTCAGTCATGGCAAATTGACCCCTTTGAGCATACCTTCATCAGACCATTTTTCAAAATAGATTCTCATAAGGGCATGGACTCAGAAACACATTAATAAAAATTAAACATTATCTAAATGAAAGAAAAGTTTATAAAGTCTATATTAAGAAAGCTGAAATTACATATGTGCTGTTTTATTAACTAAATTCTTTTAATACTATATAACATGAGGAATTACAATGAACTATGAATTTTTTCAGGAAAAGTACCTGACTAATCAGAATGAAGATACAATCCACAGACAGGGAGAAAATACTTGCAAAAGACATATTTGATAAAGGTCTTAATCCAAAATATACAAAGGACACTTAACCCTCAGGAGTAAGAAACAACATTATTTTAAAAATGGGTGAAAGAGTTTAACAGGCTGGGGATTTAGCTCAGTGGCACAGCAACTGCCTGGCAAGCGAAGGTCATGAGTTCGATTCCTGGTACCGGGGGAAAAAAAAAAGAACTCTTTCACATATATTCTTCCCACTTTGAAGATATCAATATGTAATACGAGAAGCATTGTTAATTTCCTACCACTTTGTTTGTAATTGTGTATTGTCTGTACTGTTCTTTTTCTATTTTGTAAAAGGTTGTCTGTCTGTCAATGTTTTCCTCCTTTTATTTTTAAAATAAAAAAATAAGAAAATATTATTTAATGAAAGACTTTAAGAGATACTTCACCAAATAAGATGCACAGATGACAGATAAATTTATGAAAAGTTGCTTCACATAGCATATCATCAGGGAAACGCACTTTAAAATAATGAGATACCACCAGACATCTATTATCTAAATCCAGAGCACCAGCAACACCAAATGTTGGTAAGGGTGTAAGACATCAGGGGCTCTCACTCCTTGATGGACCCCATCACCGAGGGAAGGTGGTAACCGGAGAAATGAAGAAAGAATCATCTTTACTCTGAGTTACTTGTAGAGTTTTGCCCCACAAGCAGCTCATATCAAATCAAGCCCAGGAAAAGAACAGCAAGAGAACAGGTAGAAGGAAAAAAGACTGCTTTTTAAAAACATGATCTTAAATTATTTATTGATCTGTGGAGCATATTCTAAATTCTATTGAAATTAGTGTACAGCATAGATTATTATAAGTGTACAGGAATTCTAAACTTAGGGTTAGGGATGGTTCTCTTGTGCTTTTCCTGTTTGCCTCAATTGTTTTCCTTAAATTTCTTTTTATTTTTTGTCATTTAAAATGGACTATAATGGCATAAGATAGTTTTGGTAATTTGATGAAATAAAGCATGCAGAAACTGGACAAAAGTGTGAGAATTTTGCATGTGCACTTGATAAACTGGAAAACAAACAGCTCAAATATTGTAGGTGCACATTTGTTAGTGTTTCACTTGCCATTTTGTCAAAGCAGGTCAATCCTGATTGTAACCTAAAAGCATCAGATGCAACTCTTTATATTTTCATTCTACAGTGAATCAGAATCTGCAGTGAATGAGCAAATATCCCCTTTTTCTCCCATTTCTTCAATTCTATCCTCTGGCTGTGCTTATTCCCCAGGCCATAGTAAAAAGTTCCCTCTCTTCTCCCGGTGTTTACATTCTTCAAACGTTCGTAGACAGTTATCTTACGCCACCTCAGTTGTCGCTTTGCCAAGGTATACAGATTTAGTCCTTTTCGTCTTTCTTCATAAGTCACTGCCTCCATCTCTTTAATCATTTTTCTTGCTGTTCTCTGAATTCCATCCAATTTGTTGATATCTTTTCAGTTTGGAGGTGCCAAGAATGGAGTATACAGTTGATTAAGGAGCCGTATCCATCACTTTTCAGCCAGATGGGATGGTTGTGACTTCAGAGGACATGTAGAATGTATAGTGGTGCCTGAGATAAAGGGAGAGGAAGCAGTCAATCTTGACAAAGGAATTCTATAATTCATGGTCCCTGGGGAAGTAAAATAAGCATTTAATTAAAGGATGTGTTTCTAGCTTTGTTACTAGCAAGCAGATGCTATTTGGGTGAGAAAGGCAGAAAATGACATCATTTAATAAGATAAGAAAACATTGCGTAAAGCCATAAATCAGACCCTTTCTCACATTTGGGGAAAGAATAGTAAACTGTGGATAAAATTACCTTGAAAAATGGTTTTAGTTATTTTACTAAGTGTGAAAGCAGAAGGGAAATTTGGATCAAGTAATTTAATACATTTTAACGCATCCCTCGTATCCTGCTAATGCACATAATACACAATTCATGAAGGGAACCCTACTAAAGGGATAAATTGCATAAATTTATATTTAGGTCCAATTTCCACTGAAGGTTTTTATGTTATGTTTCAAGATTTAGGCTTAGGTTTACTTGCAGAATGAATGAGAGATTAATATATAGATATTTGTTGAGTAGGCTGCCCATAGATAATACTAAAAATCCAGTATTTTCTAGTGTATTAGACTGCAACAGAATATAGATATTTCAGCCAGATGCTTTATTGAAGCTGAGTTTCATTGCAGCCCTAATTTATCTTTAGCATTTTGCTTTCTGCTATGTTTAAAGTTTTACTGTACTCATTGAACTGTGTTTGATCATTAATAATGGCAGCTATCTTTAATGAGATGCATGTCACCCTGTAGCAGGTGGTATGGTCTAATAGTCTGAGCATTGAATTATGAGTCAGGAGGAAAATATTTCTTATGTGCAACTGCATTGTAGAATAAGAAAACTACAAGTAACTTTAAAATGGAATAACATTTGAAGTAGAAAGAAAAAAAAAAACAAATTGGGTTTTCCTGAATAATAATCATATCCCTGCAGTCCCTGAAAGAAGAAATCATAATTCACATATTGCTATTATGGAATATAACAGAAGCTCAGTCAATAAAGTGCTGACATTTTTAGTTGAGATAGCCCATCTGTTATTTTTGTATTGTAAGGAGGAGGAAGGGAGAGAGTTACTACAATCCATGTGTATTTTCTAGCCTTCGAGCTGCCAGAGAAAATAAGTACATATGCCCTCACTTCTTAGAACCCTAAGAATATTTCTGAGTTTGTATTGCTCTATATACTATCCACACTGATATTAATGGTAAATCTTACATAAAGGACTAGTCAGAGTCCTATGCTTAATTATGAATCCATGTATTTCCTTTGATACCTTTATCCTAAAATGCACATTTTGAAGATAGAAAAGTTAGGTCCAGCTTTATGGCCATAATTACAAAACTCTGTAAATGGATTCATACGAATGAAGTCTGAAGTTCAGCTCATCCAGCTGTGTGATGTTGGGAAAGACCCTCCTCAGTCTGTAAATGAAGTAATTATTCATGCTCTCCTAACTCACAGGGTAGCTGGGATTGTCCAAGGGGATAAAACTACGAGAAAAGCACTATAGCTTGTTATTGTTTTTCATTTTGTAGCAAAGAAAGGTAATCATGTTTTCTTACAGTTTCTTACTCCTGTTAGAAAAGATTCAACTCTGGAAACATGTCAGTTTTGCTATAAGTCTGTGAATAAAGATTGATAAAATAGGTTGTGCTGCAAGAAAGATAATACTCAATCTGGGATTTTCTTTCATATTAAATTTCATGTTCATAATTTCTTTCATGAAATAAGAAACAGGAAGTTACTCTTAACCCTAGCTGGAACTCTGCTATCCCATTGCATGGTTGCAGCCCAAGTCTATGGCCACCAACAATTTTCTGGTCACTTGCCTTAAAATATTTGGGATATGGAGGGGTTTGTCCTACCTGCTTAGCTTTGTCCTCTGATCTAATTCGTCTTCAGGTGTTCTGTCCCCAGTCATCATTTGTTATGCTCTTATCTCCTGCACACTTGTTGCTGGTGCCAGAGAGGTTATTGGTAGCAGATCCCTTTCTCTAACGCTGAGACCCTCCTCCCTCCCAGCCTCCACAGAGGAGGAGAAAGCAATACAGCTTTTCTTTCAGTTTTCCCTTGTGGGACCAGAATTCAAAGAATTTTATGACCATCTATGTTATACCACTTGGAGAACAATTTTAAACTTAGAAACATGTAGAAATTTTTTATCTATACAATAAAGATTTTACAGTTTAAGAGAACTGCTCAAGAAGTTAGAATTAGCTTGGACACGATCTGTGGGTTCATAGCATTAGCTCTGGCTCCTTGATTTTTCCACCTTTAGAGGAGTCTTTCTTTAACCTTTGTTGAATCCCTGCACCCTCATGTTTGGACACTGCATACTCTCCATGCTGGTATTGATCTTACCACCTTCCTGTCCCCACCAGGACACCTCCTCGAGTCTTCTTTCTGAAATCATCTGAAGTCTTCCCAGAAGGACAGCTCAAGATGAACTTTGGTACTTTTTTTCTAACAGAATCATCTAGAGTATCAGAAGAACTCCAATTTCAATTCACATGAGGTCACAGTTAATTTATTAATATACTTCTGGTGTTTGGTTTTGTTGTGCTAGCATCTAGTAGTTAATTACTGCATCACATACATAGTAACATATGCACGCAGATATACATTCTGCTTGCTCAAGAAAGGAACACTAATTCTCAGAGACAGATCTTTCTAAAAGAGCTCTCAAATTAATACTTGCTTAGCCAAATTCAGCCCCCAGATATTTTATTTGGCCCATATAGTTTTTAGTTTTAGAAAAAAGGCAACTCTTAGGAACTGGTAAATTTAACATAAGATTCAGATGTCTGTCTTTTCTTTCAAACATATCGAGATCTCCATACAATTCTACACAGTGAAATGTGGGTTTCCTGAGTTGGGCCTGGCCCCTTTGGGCAAGATCTTCATTCCATCAGTCTCTACCAGTGTGGAGGTCAGGCTGTTTTCATTCATCACTATACTGCTCTCCATATACCTGACCCACTTGATTTATTAATGTTATCTGCCTCCTCCTTGGAGACTGTGTGCATAACTCATAATTCTGTGCTTACCAAATCAATTAAATGTTCCCATTCTTTGTAAAACCTGTTCATCGGTATGAACACAATTCAAATTTGTTACGTTCTCATCCAAAAAAAATTGAATTTTGAGATCAAAAAGTAGAAATGATAAACAAGGAAGGAAACTCTGTAAGTATACTCACTGAAAATAATAATTATGAAAATAATCAAGGAATAAAGATATATTTTAGAAAGAAGCATTTATTTGCTAAGAACAAGGCAAATCACATTCTATTCTTTTCCCAAGTCTGGGTGCCTTTAATTGAACCCTGCACATACATGGGTCTCTATAGATAAATTATAAATTATAAAAATGGGGTGAGAATTTTTGAGGAGAGAGAAAAACAAAGTAAAATTTATATTTTTTCTCAAGTCTTAAAATGTTAGCTGCCTGGATGTTGTTGAAGAAAGAAGAAGTTTAGAGTCTGAGAGAGGGCGCGAACTTACTGACACTAAACTTCCACAACTCCCTGTTTATGTGTGAAGAAACCGAGGAACAGGAATGCACAATGATTGGTCCATAGTCATGCTGCTTGTCTATTTGCAAGAACTGGGGCCCAGGATTTTCAGCCAAGAAATGATGCTGCCCTTAATGACTAGAAATTATCTCAGAACATGGTACTGGCATTGGTCTTTTATATTTTCAAGCTGAAAGATACACCTTTATCATTTTTCGGTCAGTTGGGCAGGGGGCAGGGAGGATAGTCACATTAAGAACAAGGGAGGATCAAACTGACGTAGCTTTCGTTGCTCTAGAATGCTTCACCTTGGTGCCTCTCAGCCATGTGACTTCAGGGAACTGTGTTTAATTCATTGCTCTTTTTTGCCAAGGCAACACAGAAGAGAAAAAAGCCCTGGTAGTGAAGGAAGGTGCTCTGATTCCCATTTTGGCTCTCTCTAGTGTTAGCTTTAATACCACGATGAGGAAGTTTAATCATCCTGGGCCTGAGGTTCCTTATAGGTACAGAGAAGATAATGTTACACAACTTGGTAACTGTTCACTGGTGTTAATGGAGAGCCGTAAAACAAACATGCTACCTTGCAGGTAGCTAGCCACTGTGAGGTATACATTAGTATTTATAGTGATTGCTGACATGAAGAACATGATCAATAATTTTCATTTTTAATTTCTTACCCTATTTATTTTTCTTCCCAAAACTAAGCCTTCGGATCAGGAGAATCCTAGCTCTCAAGTTTCAGTGTAGACTCTGAGAAGCATAGGAATTTCAAGAATAGGACTTTGTGGATGCTTTAATGATTAGCCAGAATCCAATGTATTATTATTCCCATGTACCCAGACAAAACGAGAAAGGTTACACACAAAAATAAAAGTAAGGGCACAGCACCGTCAACCATACACTTCTGAGAACAGCACTTGTAATTCATTCTTTCTGAACTGCAGAACCAACACCTGTGTGTCTTGTGTATCAGAATTTTATATGGATCTTGGAGCAATATTACAAACATTTCACTTTGTCTTTGTCTCTTCACATAAAAGTTATAAGCAGAGCTAAGAATCCCTTTCCTCTAAATACTGATATACTAGGAGTGGTGATTAATTAAGAAAGAGTTCTTACATCTTTTTTTGATCATCATCTCTGTAAGACAGAATAAACTTTAAACAGCATTTGGTTGTCGTGAGGAAATCTTGAAGACATTCTGGAAGATGGACAAAAGAATTGCTTAATTTCTTTCCCTGAAGAGAATTTTTAACTCTTTGTAATTGGGGAAAAGATGAGGACCAACACTCCACCACACCACCTACATACATTATTTTATTTAATTCTTACAGCATACAATAATGCAAAATAAAATTGCAAAAAAACACACAAAGTAGGGATAATCTTGTATTATTCATGTCTCATCAGTGTTCTACCACTACATTATAAGATTTGACATATCAAATTAACCACTGTCATATGGCTCCAAAAGTGCTGCCTGTGGTTTCTTTATTTTCTGGTGCCAGGAGTCAAACTCAGGACCTTGTGCTTGCCAGGCAGGGGCTGTACTGCTCAGCTATATCACCAGCCTAACTGTGGTTTCATTTCAGCCCAAAGTATACTTTCTTCCCTGTTATGTAGGGCTGTTGGATGTGGGGACACTTGCCTAAAACAAAGAGTGACGAGGATATTGGGCCGTGTTCTCACACGTCTTTTAGGCCTGCCACTAACTGGCTGAGTGACACAGGTTGAGCAAATCACTTGTTCTCTCAGGGCCTTGGTTTCCTCACCTGTAAAATGAGATGAGGTTGAACTGGATGAGCTGTAACACTCTTGTAGCTCAACAAAGCCAGATCCTCAAGATATGCATGTGTGTTTAATTAGCATTGCCATAATACATCGGATTGCCCTACTCTATCAGTATACTGTAGATACTTGGACATCACAGAAGTAGAATTCTACCCATTATGTGGCACTTATAGTTACTATTAATTTAAAATTCTTTCCATATGTACCTTGCCATTGACAGCTCCCCCAGCTAAGTCCATGAATAGAGAAGAGAAAAAAGAAAGTGTTTGAAGTTAGCATCTCTTTTCTCCTTTCAGAATTCTACTACCGTGCTGCTATTCCTTGGATCCCCTTTCTCTGTCCTTCTCTCCCCTTCATCAGTAACCTTACATTCCCTCAGCTAACTGCTCAGAGATCTCGGAAAAATATTTCTGAATAATATACTATTATACTCTGCATTGTTATGTGGTACTAATAGAAATCAATTTTCAAGTGTTTCCTGACTAAAGATGTAAGTTTTGGTTGAGAGGCTGGACGGATAATTTCAGGGATTTCATCCTTCCTAAAAGCCCACATCGTATAGATGGCAACAATAAATAAACATTGCAGATTTAATGTCTAGCAAATAGCAGGAATCTAACAGACTGTAGATATTGTTATTCTTACTTCACAACTCAGCCTTGCGGGTTTTATAAGCTACTCAGATCCTTGGAAGGACCCCCTTCCAGTGTTTGAAACCAGGAACAGTGCTTCAGAGCTTCACCAAATGTGTTAATTCCACAAATGAGCCAGTTTCTTTTATCCTTTTAAAAATTGTATTTCTCTGAATCTTGCAACTCCTGTATTTTATTCTTCCTTCCTGCATTATTTTTTCCATTCCTTCCATTGGCTTTGTACCAGTTACATCTACATAACTGCCATTCCCTAATAGTACCCTTATTATCCAGGCCACCTTGCTTGTGGCCATGGGGTAAAGTTTTCTCTCTGGCCAAAGAGAAAGCTTAGTAATGTGCAGAGCACCCTACCTGAGGCGAGGTGAGGATTTAACACATTTCCTAATCTTTTCTCCCAGTGCCCCTCTTCTGTTTTCATTCCTATCAAAGAACTAAGCGTCAGGCAATCATTTTTTCCCTTTGTTTTCTTTCCTTCTGCCTCGTTTTATTTTGTTTCGCTTTCTGTCAGCTTGTAGAAGACTGAGTACTGGGCATATGTGATGAGAAGCCTGATATTTAGTGGGAAGACAGCAAAGGTATGGGCTAGTCTCAAAGAGACTGCCGCTGCACTTGTGCAGAGTACTGGCATCGTAACATTTAAATAAAAAACCATTACTAGATTTATTTTCCTTTCAAAATATAATCAGCAAACTGTAGTTTTTGAGCTCTCCTTCTCAGGTATTTCTGTTTCTGGGACCCAGTGTTCATTTCCTCCTCCGCTTCACACTGCTTCTTTTTCTGGGCAGCTATCCTCCCTCTTCTCTACTTAATAATTTTAAGAACAGTATAAATCTCTCTCCTTTCATTAAAATGTGGCTAGGTGTCAATAATAATAAAATAGAACTTATGCATTGCTTTGCAGGATTCGAGCTTTTTTCATTTCCACCTTTTATTTGACTCTTTAAACAAGCCTGTAAGTACCTATTACTGGCTTTCCCATCTCATAGGTGAAAAAACCAAGCCTTGGCCCATGTCACATAGAGCTGTTTGGTATTCTGATTCCTGATAATATGGCCTTTGTTCCTAATTGCACTGTCTTTCCATTTAGACCTGTATTGATCTGTTTTTTTCTTTGATTTGTGGTAGTCCTTATTACTGACTCTGTGTAATTTAATATTTAATTATATACTGTCTAGGACTGCCCTAAAATTACATCGTAAATCACTTCATAGACATGAGTTTATTCAGTCTAACATCATTGTTGGTCACATAGAATTGGGGATTCTGTTGAACATTTATCTTGTTTCTCTTTGAATTCCTAAGTATTGGAGTCATGCATACTGAACAAATATTTTTAATCGATTGAGTTTTAAAACTTACCATTTTCACCTAATTTTGTATCTTCCTCTTTGTCTAAAAAAATGGAGATGTAGCAGTTGTAATGATAAGGGTGATAATACTGTACTTGTCATTCATAGGCTCTATCATCTTAGTTCCTGAATGAGAAATATTTTTTTACTGGTAGGAACCCATTTCACACATGTGGATTAACGAGGCCGACAATGGCAAGACCACTTTTGTCCCTGGTGCTCTGGTCACAGTGAATGATGTGGAGATGGGCCCCTTTGGAATGCATAGTATACTCTGTAGTTGGCAAACATGATCTAGTCATGTTAACCAGGATAATATTTTATGTGGGAGAAAATAAGATTCACACAAAAGGGTTTAAAATGTATTATATTCGTGTACCAACTCCATGCAAAGAATGTAAACAACATGTACTGCAAACATATATTAATAAAAGATGAAGAGAATTAAAGAAGATCATTTTACAAATCTGGAAAAGCGGAATGCCGTTGTGTGATACTATAGACGTTAGTGTAGTATGATATATTTTTAATTCCTTTTCTTTTGATTTTTAAAGTTCTACCCGAGATAGTCTAAAGGAAAAGAACTTTTTCTTCTAGTAGAAGGAGGACCCTTAAAGGAGGAAACAGATATTGAAGTGCACCCTCTCTTCCCTACTCTATTCCTTATTTTTCCCCTGCCTTTCTGGTTGGCGAGAGAGTCTGGCTTTCATGCATAAGATTTACAGGGTATGTTTCTTCCTCAGCTGAAGAAATATTTAGACACCAGCACAGACAGACTTGAATCTCCCACCCACACCAGACCTTCTGGTCCTATCCAGTCTTTCATATGAGAGAACTGAAGCATAAAGAGTGTTTTTCAAAAGTTAAAAAATTGTTTTTAATAATCATTGTGTTCTCTTTCTCATATACTGACAGTCTGGAGATTTGTTTTCTTTTTTCCTCCTCTTCCTCCTCCTCCTTCTTCACTAGCTCGAATTCTTCAGAATTATGTCACTTTTCCTTCTTTTATGAGGCTAAGTAGGAAATCTTGCTCTAGGTTATCATGCAGTGAATCTTTTTAAACAAAAAGTGAAATCCAGGCATAGTAGAGTGTACCTGTAATCCCATCACTCAGGAGGCTGAAGCAGGAGGATCACAAGTTCGAGGCCAGCCTGGGATACATAGTGAGTTCAAGTCCAGCCATAACTACATAGTGAACTCCTGTCTCCAGCTGCCCCCTGCCAAAAAGCTGACAAAAAGATGGTGTAACTGTTCCATATTCTGGCTGGGAAGTTAAAAGAAGGAGTGTTCTCAGGGCATAGTCTCATCATTGTCCAAAACAAGATCTATGTACAACAAAACAGAGATACCGTAGAGCTGAAATCACAGCAAATTAAATGACATTAGAGAGAAACAAAACTATATCCCACAAAACAGCATGTGAAGGAAAACTGGAACACAAATGCCATGCAGAGATCATTTTGGTGGTTAGAGTTTTCTTAAACAGAGAAAAGTGCTACTCGGGCACTCTTAGTACTCTTTGGTACCCTTATTTCATGAGATAAACAGCATCCCTGAATGCTTGTTAGAATTGAAGACTCTTCGGCTCCACCTCAGATCTACTGACTCATTATTTGCATTTGGGAAAATCCCAGGCGATTCAGAAGCACTGCCAAAGGGAATTGGCACCTCCTCTTTCTTTCTATCTGCTTTTCCTGTATCTGGCCCCTTTGCCTCATCCTGCCCTTTTACTTCAGCACATCCTTGCTAAGGATTCTGATTTGACTTCTTGGCGGCTGAATCAAGCTGCCTGTTATGATTAATTGCATAACGCCGCAGAACAGATCTGTGTTTAGCTAGCAAAACACACTTGTGATGTCAGGTTGGCTATCTCCATGGGTGCTGGCTGTGCGTGCTGCTGGATGCTCTGCGGTTAATATGTAATTGTATTTTTGCAAGGCAGAAATGAGATCAATGTTTCTTCATTTCTTCAGGTTTAAGAGTAACACATGCCAGGATTAATAGGGCTCAAGTTTTGCAAAATGCTAAAATTTGTTCTATGTTGTCAGAAGAAGAAATCATTTCCTCTGAGTTTTCATGCTCAAGGAATAGTGAAGTGATTGCTGACTTTGGCTACAAGATTCGACCTTGGAAATGATATTTGCTGATATAGTCTTCATTGGAAAAATCACCATTTTCTTTGCCAGTTACCACGGGTTAATAATAAACCCCTACAATCTGACCTGTTGTTCATTGTTGCTTAATGCCAAGAAAACACTATGAAAACATCCAGGAAATACTCACCAGCTGTTCCTCTCAAGGGCCATGGTACTGGTTTGTACCATATAATGGTACATTATGCCATTATACATAATAATTAGAACTCCATCTCTCTGTGTCCCTGACCGTGCTGCAGCCTTGTGAAGTTCTTCCCAGCATCTCTGCGCCCTTATTCAGTTACAGGTGCTTCTTGTTGACGGTCTTACCTTCCTTCCCTATTGGGAAGGGAAAAATTTTGCATGCCTTTCCCTAGATGGCTGTCTTTAGAGCCAAAATGAAGTATGTTAATTAACTGGCAAATTAGTATATGATTCAAATCAAAATAAAACCTTTTATTTTGGCTAAATAGATTCAACTTAGGCGGTTATTAAATTTCTTTCATTCTGTCGTGTCTACCACTGTGACTGAATCAGCTGTGGCATCCCTCATTTATTAACTTTTAACTTTTTGCCATTAGTTCGGTAGCAGAGGTTGTGATCAACTCTGTAGAATTTTGAATTTGTGTGTATGTGTGCGAATGTGTGTGTGTGCATGTGGGTGTGTGTGCGCGTGCGTGCACGTGTGTGTGATGATGATGCTGGGAACCAAACCAGCATCATACTAAGCCAGCACTTCGTCACCAAGTTGTACCTGTTGATCCTGAATTGATTTTTAAAAGAATTTTTAGAAAGTCTCCATCTCTGCATAGAGAAACTCTGTGAACACAGTAGGTACTCAAAAATAATTGTCTTATTTCTTAGATTATCTATAAAGATACTAGCCTGTTCAACAGCTGTGCCTAAAATCAAAGAAACAATACAAGGAGTCTTGTTTCTTTTCTGTATTATTGAAGATAATACATCATGCTAGAAGAAAAATTCTAACATCAGTCATTCTTTAATCCATTTCTAAGAGCTATGCCTTTGCCTAGAGCTATGTTGATTGACCTTTAGGGTAATTTTAAACCATGAGCACTACATCTAAATTGGAATCAAAATACACACCTTTCATGTTGAGCACAATATTCTTTTCAATTCAACCAGAATTTATCCTATGCCCAGCATTATTGTAGCAGAGGGAAATGTTAAAGATATAGAAAATACAGTCCTTTGTCTCTACTTAATGTGCATTATTTCATGAAATAGTTGGATTTTCAATTATGTAAAGCAAAGGTTTCCACATATGGGTTAAGGCATTGTCTATGCTCACCAAGGTGGGTCACCTTGGGTGGTCAGCACATAGGCCACCCAAGTCTCAGGCTCAGAGTAATCTCATCTCCTTCTTTCTCTTCCCATTATAGCCAATCAGTGATCAGTCAGCAGCTGACTCTGTCTTCCTCATATTTGTTCATATCTTCCCTCTCTTATGCCACTGCTATACATTGGCCCGTATTACTTATGATCTGGACAACTGCAATATCCTTTTAGCTTTCGGACTCACTCTCCAGCTCATACTTTCTTTCTAGTCAGCTTCTTTATAACTATTAATTTTCTCTGTCACTCACAGGATGAAATCCTGAGCCTATTTCTGCACATAGGCCTTGGGTTTTGTTGCTGTCTGCATAGATTCAATCATTGATGCTCACATAAAAAACATAGCTGCTTGAGCACCTGCACTTTTTCTCATATTACTTCTTTGCTTTGAAGATAGTTCCTCACCTCTTTTTCCAGCTGACTACCACAAAACACCTTTCAAATTTTCTATAAAGATATGTCTCACCATTGTCTTCCTAAGGGTGGGTTAGCCTTCCTCTCACTGGGATCCCAACCCTGTAGACTCGGAAGAGGTGTATTCTGAGTCTTACAATATGTTATCTACTTCCATTCAATCATTAGCTCCTCAAAAACACATTCTAGATATTTAGTCTCTTAAAGAGCAAGTAGAACACTGTGATTCTACTCTTCAGAAGGCTAATGAAAGAATGAATGGATGCAAGAGTGTAAAGAAAATGAGTGATTAAAATGTGATACTCCTCTTTTGGATTGGGTCTTTGAATTTTGGGGGCCTGAATTTTTAAAAATCTTTATATGTTCTAGATAGAAGTCCTTTGTCTGAGGGACAGTTGGCTAAAATTTTTTCCTAATGTGTGGGTTTTCCTTTCACTCCATTGTTGATTTCTGTTGATGTGCAAAAACTTTTTAATAAGATGAGATTTAAGTTGTTGATTCTTCGAAGTATAAAGAAAGATAAACTTGAGGCGTTTATAGGTAAATGGATGCAACTAGAGGCCATACTCCTACGTGAAATAAACCAGACTCATATGTATAAACATCATATTGTCTCCCTAGTGTAAGAAATTCAAAGTACGTAAGATGCAGAAAGTACAGTAGATGTAATAAAAGGGAAAGAAACTGCTCAGAAGGAAAGAACAACTGGGATGAGAGAAAGGAGAAAAGAAGGAAGAGAAAAAGCAGAAAAGATATGTATATATAGACAAGATAGCTAAGATAATTGTACTAGCAATTTCTATTAGTTCATTGAAAGGAACAGTTAGTGCTTATTTAGTTTAATCAATTTTGCATGTCCATACCTGGTAATCTGAGCAACTACTTTGCAGATAACAATAAGCAATATAATAACCATTATTAATTTCCTATCATCTTGTTTTGAAATCCTGTATTGTTTTCATTGTTGTTTTCTTTTTAAAATAAAAAAATGTGATACTCCTATGAAAGAATAGCCAAGGAAAAGGTCACACAGTATATTATTTTCCTACTGTTGCTGTAACAAATTAGCACAAATAATGCTTTTATAACCTGTGTTCAAATAACACAAATTTATAATCTGTATCCTAGGTCACAAGTCTAGAGCTGGTCAGCAGAAGTCCGCTCCTCCTGAAGGCTCCAGTGGAGAATCTCTTTTCTTGCTTTGCTAACTTGTAGTGCCTACTGATTGTCATTGCTCCATAGCAACACACCACTGTGACCTCTGCTTCTACTGTCTCTTTCCACCTCCCTCTTTCATTGTTTAAGGACCCTTGTGATTATATTAGGTCCACTAATGTAATTCAAGATTGTAATGTAATTAAACTAGAATAATCCTCCTTCATCCCTTAATGAATCACACCTGCAAAATCCCTGTTTTCATGTCAAATAACATATCCACATATTCCAAGGATTAGAACAGAAATCTCTGGTGGGGCATTAATCTGTCCACTACACTTGGATCAAGTCATTTCTTATATATTACAAACTCAGAAAAGGTCTATTATATTAAAAGGAAAATGGAAAGCCATTTAACATGGACAAGATAGCTGATCTTAAATATGATTTTTAAAAATAAAATCCAAAGACACCTGAGGGTTACAGCCAAGTTCACAGGCTGGATGCACATATCCACAGAGCATGAGGACACACCTGCACTCATGCAGTATCCTATCCGATCAACCCCTAGGTCAAGGCTTCCCACCATACTCCCTGGAGTTCACATTGCACTTGTACTTTTTCTGCAAGATTTCTTCTGAAAATGAACCTTTATGTATTAGTTGCTTTCCATTGCTTGGTTAACATACCCCAAACCTACAATTTAAAGTTAAAGGTTTTATTTTAAAATAGTGTTTTGAAATATCAGCATTAATCTTCTCACCCTGAAATGAATGATGTTAGGAATCTTGAAAGTCCTTTAGCAGACTAAACTCTATTTTGGTATAGCTATTTTGGCTTACAGTTTCAGATACTTAGTCTATGGTCAGCTGGCTTCAAGGCAGAAACAGCATGGCAGTTACTGGCCTAGTAGAGAAAAGCTGTTCATCTCATTGTCAGGAGAGACAGAAAGAGGCGGGGGGGAGGAAGAGACAGAGAGAGAGGGAGGGAGAGAAAGAGGGAGAGAAGGTCAGAGAGAGAAAGAGGTAGGGAGAGAGGGAGAGAGAGAGAGAAAGAGGTAGGGAGAGAGAGAGAGGGAGAAAAGAGAGGGTGAGAGACAAAGAGAGAAAGAGAGAGGGAGAGAAAGAAAAGAGAGGGAGAGGGAGAAAGAGAGAGAGAACAAGAGAACAGCCTTCCTGTAGCCAGCATCTCCCAATCAGACTCCACCTCCTAACAGCACATGCTGTCAGAACACATGGATAGATCACTCTCCTGCAGTGCCCCACAACCCAGTCACCTTTCTTTTTTTTTTTTTTTTTTTTTTTTGGTTTTTCTCCGGTACCAGGAACCGAACTCACGACCTTGCGCTTGCCAGGCTGGCGCTTTTTGCCGCTGAGCTAAATCCCCAGCCCCCAGTCACCTTTCTAATACATGAGATTTTGGGGGCATTTTAAAATCTAAACCGTAACACTTGGCTTGATTTCATGAGTAGTGGTATCTTAGGAAGACAGAGTGATTTGAGGCAGCAACCCCCTGCCTAAAACAGGCCTGAATAGGTCACAGGCTCTATTTCCTCAAGCTATGTCAGCCTTCAGGACATGGCGAGTAACACTGAGATGTCTACTTTTAAAAATTACTCTCAGAAATTGGTTGGAGTACTTGCGGGATGGGATGAAAATCATTGATTTTAGGTGACTATAATTTTCTACAGTCCCTTACTTTGTTATTCCTTTAAAAAGCTTCAGGAAAACTCTGGAAGATTGATTCCACGTACCCTTATGGCCTGAAATTCAATTTCCCTATTGATATTACCTACTTTTCAGATTCTCTACCCCTCCTCTAAAGTCACACCACTTTAGTTTGGCACCACTTGACGGTTTTGTGTATGTGTGACTGGAGTACCTTCAAGGCTGTAGTACACCTTCATCACCTGGGATGACAGACTTTTGTGAGTCAGTCACACAACTACTTCATTTTTCACAACTGCTTCATTTTTCTGCTTCTATTTTCTGGAGGCCGAATGACCCTCCCTGCACCTATTCATCAACTCCTTTTTCTACTTTCACTGTGACTTTTCTAAGTATGTGTGTGTGCAGATGTGCATATATCAGGGTGTGGCAGTGTGTGTATTAGTCTGCAAAGAGCCAAATGTCTTCTCTCCTCCTGCTTCACTACTGGATTTGGTATATAATAAGATAGTGTTTTGAAATATCAGCATTAATCTTCTCACCCTGAAATGAATGATGTTAGGAATCTTGAAAGTCCTTTAGAAGACTAAACTCTATTTTGGTATGGCTAGAAACCTCTTTAGATCATAAATACTTGTCATTCAAGAGTCTTCAAGTGACAAGATAATGCATTATCAATCATAAATTTTCCAAGTTATGCAGATGTCTCCTTCTATTCCATTTGTATTGTCAATTGTGGATGATTTAGAAAAGAAGTTTGAAGCATATAGGTGATAATATTACTGGGTCACTACCTCCATATACTTGAACAATTAAAGATATTTTTTCAGTAGTTTTAAGCAATACATTGTTATTCATGCAAAATCTTGTGATAGTAATGACGTTCGTTTTATTATGGGGTACCAGGTGAAGGGAAAGAGTGGCATGAGGTAACTTTCTGACCAAATACAGTTCTGAACTATTGTGTGCATTTGATTTTTATAGGATGACTAACAACCCGAGGGCATTATCTGGATCTGACAGTTATGTATCAAGGAGTTGTCTGAATTTGGCTAAGCGTATTAGGGACAGAATTATCATTTATAAGAAAGTTTCATGAGGTTTTTTAAGTACACAGAGTCCTCCAGCAATATGAAAGAACACACACACAGTGGTGTAGGAGCAAGGCAGCGCTCAGTCTCTGGAGAATGACAGGTTGTCTTGACCCAGGTTGGATTTGAAGCTGCGGTTGGCGATACTGCAGAGCTAAGTTTTAGATCGCTAAGTAATCCCCTCTGGCTCATCTTCTCTGCTTAGTCTGTCAAGCTTTCTTAAAGTACTTGAATTACGTTTTTATGTTGCTCCATAAATAAAGTGATTGTGACATTTTTAATACATTTATAGTTCCTGTAAGTCATTGCTTCATTCACTTAATTGAAAGGAAGGTTGGGGGCTGGGGATTTAGCTCAGCGGCAAAGGCGCCTGCCTGGCAAGCGCAAGGTCGTGAGTTCGGTTCCCGGTACCGGAGAAAAACCAAAAAAAAAAAAAAAAAAAAAAAAAAGAAAGGAAGGTTGGATGGCTTGGATTTGGTAACAGTATGAAATGAAATTCAAATCCAATTCAGAAATAAACAAGCTTCTCAACTTTATGCAGAAATGAAACATTAAGGATGTTCAAATCACAACTCAGAAGTATCTTATTTTAATGAGTTTAAATAATTGTATAAACTACTAAACCCACCACCAAGTATAAACAACTGCTGGCTCTATGGTGATAGTAGGTATTCACCTTATTTTATTTTCTTTGCCCAGTCAGGCAATTGTTCAGATTTTATTCATTCAACAAGCATTAATTTATACATTCTCTATATCCAAATTATTCTAGAACCTGAAGATAGAAAAATATATATTACAATTTTTTCTGTGAGGAAAGGATATGCAGAGAGTGCCATGAGACAGTGTAGGAAAATCACCTTATGGAGCCCAAGGTATCATGAAATACTTTCTATAGGAGATGATTCTTGGAGTTTTAAGGGGAGGTGTCTGGGCTAGACATGGCCTTTCTGAGAAATGACAAAGCTTAATAAAAATGGAGAGTTCAGTATATATAATTGTAGACTTTAAAGGGACAGCAACAGGATTGTCAAAAAAAGTCTGAGTACACACTAACTGTTCCTTTCAATAAACCAACAGATACTAGCAATACAATTATCCACCATCCTGTTTATACATAGTGTATCTGGTAATCAGAATGACTGATTATAAGACAACAATATGCAGTAAAAGAACCATTATTGAATTCCTAAAATCTTGTATGGTGAAGCTCTGTATTGTTTCCATGTTTTTTTATATTACTTGCTATCATCTTTGATTATTTGATCAATCTTACATTTTTACATCTAGTAGACTGAGAAACTTCCTTGGAGATAACAGTATGTAATATAGCAACCATTGTTAATTCCTATCATTTTGTTTTGAGGTCATGTATCATTTTTGTTGTTTATGTTTTTGTTTTCATTGTTGTTGTTTTATTATTTTTTCTTTTTAAAATAAGAAAGATAAATTTTAAAAAAAGGAAAGCCTGATACTGCACTGGAAGTATTGGTTCTAATCCAAAGTTCACAGGTAGCTGTTGGGAAAGTTTTAGGAATTAGAAGAACATAATCTGACTTGAGTTGAGGAAGATGAAACTGACAGCATGAAAAGCTGGTGCTCTGAAATGTTACAAGATTGGCTCTGGGAAACAGTGCAAGTCTGCAGAATGGAAGATCAATTAGAGATGTTTCAAAATCAAAGAGTTGAGTGTGTGATCCAGAGTAGGGTTGGTGGGAATGTGAGGTGCAAGGAGAAGGGATGAATCAAGGATAAATTGTGTTTTCTGCCTCAGCTGTTGAGTGGGTGCCATGATACTTGCCAAGACAAGGAAGAGTGGTGCAGTAGTGCTTTGAGCAGCAGGAGAGGAGAGGAGTGTCATGGAAGTTAGGGTAGTGGTACATAGTACTAATCATATGATGAAGGAGGAATTCTTGAACAGTCTTTCCTTGCCTTTTCCTTACAGCAGGCCATTCCTTTCCATTTTTTCTGTGTGAAATCTGCTTCACTACACTACTCTAACATCATTCATTTCCATGTTTTTTACTCTCATAGATAGATCATTCCATTCAACTGTTTAATGCATTTTCCAACTTTTTCGTAGTGTCCATACATTTTCCTCTCCAGTGTAATTTTGGCATGCCATTTACTTATTTTTTTATTTTAGAGAGAGTAGTAAATGAGAAACAAACAATCAAAGAAATAGAACAGTAGCAGCATACCAGTATCACAAACATAAACAAATCACAGCAAGAACATTCAAAGTGATACAGGGTGTCAAGACAAAATAATACGAATTAACAGTGGTTGTTACATTAATCAACAGTGGTTGTTACATTACATATCGCTATCCTCAACTACATTGCTCAGATTACCAGATGAAGAATGAAAGATTGCACAAACATTAAAAAGAATAAGAAAATAATTCTTTGATGAAACAGTAGAGATAATACAGAGTTTTACTAGACAAGATGGTAGGAGTTCAGCATTGTAATTCCATTGCATATTGTTACCTTCAAATCAGTTGCTCAGACCACCAGACACAAGCATGCCATTTACTTTTCATATCTTATTATCTCTACATTTGACAGTGCTAAATTGTGGCACTAGTGATCACCTATAGTCTCTTACAAATCAGTCTTTCCTTCTGTGAGTTTTGGGGGAGTTTTTTTTTCCCCTTATGTACTAACCAACTTTCTTATTATTGAGGCACAATATCTGACACACACAATGTAAATGAGATTTAATTTGGTTAATGGTTTGGAGGAGTTTAGTATGTGGTGAACTAGCTCCAAGGAAGACACATCACAGCAAAAAGACATGGAAGAGCAAAGCTACTTAGCTCATAATGGCTGGAAAGGAAATCAGGGGAGCAATGCCAGAGAAAAACAGAGGAAGGGTCAGATACACTTCCCAAGGACATGCACCATGACCCACACAGGACTGTGCTTCCCTAATCCAATTAAGTTGACATGTTGAGATTATTGGTCACCCCATGTAAGAACTTCTCTTTGCAAATGATTTGCTGTGGACTTGTCCAATATCAAGCTGATTTTTTTGAAGGATCTTAATTGGAATCATTCGAGCCTGAATTAGTTTCCCAACACTGATGACTAACTTTGAATTCTATGTATTCCCTTGTACTTCCTGTGTATTTCCTATGTACTTTCCCATGTACACTGACCTGACTGTAGTTTAAGGTAAAAAACTGCCAGTGTTCAGACTTCCCACTTATTTTTCATCCACTGCAATTTGAGCTAAAAGTCACGATTTTCTAATAATTATTAAAGAAATGTGTTGATTATTGCACAAGTATTATGGGCTGTATATGGATGTCCCCCCAAAGCCTTATGCAGTCACAGGGGGCAGTATTTTTAGAAGTGGCTGAAACTAGAGTTTGTGATTAGTTCATTGTCTAGTGCTAGAATTTGCCCTTTCTGGCTAAACTCATGGTTTAAATCATTCAGCTGGACTCCTTGCTTTTGATTCTCAACATAAATTTGTCTAAAAACCCCCAACAGTATCCGTGCCACTGCCCTAACATTTGACTGCTTATATCTCTACAAACTGTGAGCTAAATAAACTTTTCCTCCCTTAATTTGGGGCATCAGGTATTTTGTCTTGGCAGTAAGTAAAGTAACTGAGAGGACAAGGGAACCAATTTCATGCAAACTCTATCTAAATGTTTTAATTTCTTCATTATATAAAAATAAGGAGCAATGGAAATGAAGTAAAGAATGTGAGTTATCCATAAGCAAAAGAGCGGGGTGATAGTTTTGAGAATAGAAGGTGAGCTTCCAAGATACAAATTAAGATTTTAGGGTAGATCATTTTACTCTTCATCAAAAGATTTTACCTTTTAAAACAAAAACATCTGATCATAAGCAGTATAGCACGCACAGACATGATTTTAAATTATGCTAACGGAATCAAATATGGTGTAAGTTATCTTAGTTTCTTCTCCAGATATTACTTGGCTTCTCCCTCACCACTTTGCTGTCTTTATATATCTACAATTTTTAGTAAGATTTCCCTGCTTTGTTTAAAATTATTCTTTCCCATTCATTATCTCTATCTTCTTTCGATGCTATATTTGAATATATAGGGCTTAAATTCATTCAAATCACTATATGTTTACCTTTTAAAAACGTTTTTATGTCCATGTTCATATCCCTGCTTAACTTGAATGTATGTTTCCAAGCTCTTTACATATATGTGTGTATTTGTATGTGTATGTGTGGATAGATAGATACAGATAGATGGATACATAAACACATAGATACATAGACAGATATTGTTATGGTTTGTGTCTGTGTGTCCCCCCCAAAGCCTCCTGTGGTTATGGGGCAGGCTTTTAGAGTTTGATTGATTATGGGTGTGAGAGCTATACCCACCCTGGGGTGGAAGTTTGCATATGTAAGGGAGAGGAAGAGGCTGCTTGTGGCCATTCCTCCCCTTTTGTGTTTGTTGTTTTGACTGTGTTCTGCCGCTATGAGCTGTAGCCCTCTGCCATGTGCCACTCTGCCTTGTAACCTGCCAAGTATGGACTGAAACCTCCACAAACTGTAAGCAAAATAAACCTTTCCTTCCTTAATTTTGGGCGTCAGGTATTTTGTCCCAGCAACGAGAGAAAAGTAACCAAGACAATATATAAATAGGGCATAGACTTGTTTTCTATGCTCATTACTACATCTGCAGTCCCTAGAATATTGCTGGGCATATTCAGTGTTTCAAGGAGTCAATTGTCAATTGATTTAGAGCTCTTTGCATCTTTTAGTTATTTTTCCTAAGAAGTTTATTTTCATCAACTTTTATACATTTATAAAATATACTAAAGGACTGCATAACCTTGAAATTGTGAGTAGAAGAGCTATTGTAGTAAAAATATAAGTACTAACTAGTTGATCCTGGAGGGTCTCTGCCAAAG
Organism: Chinchilla lanigera; assembly: GCF_000276665.1. Classification (NCBI taxonomy): domain Eukaryota; kingdom Metazoa; phylum Chordata; class Mammalia; order Rodentia; family Chinchillidae; genus Chinchilla; species Chinchilla lanigera. The sequence goes on along the minus strand of NW_004955427.1, from coordinate 16,653,118 downwards.
AGTACAGATTTCAGGTAACTTTTATGCTTTTTGGCTTTAGAAAATGATTTTTAAAAGATTTTTGCCAAGTTTTCTCAGATTTTTTGAGAATTTTTCTGTGACACTATACATATAATGGCAGAAAAGAGGGTGTCAGGTGAATATTTGCTTTTGTTTTCTTTTTTATGTTTTTATTTTTTTGGTACCAGGAATTGCTTTTGTTTTTAGAAGCTTATTACTTCTGTTGTAACGTTTAGCTGATAGTTTAACCATTGTTCCACTTTATTGGGTAGATTCAGAGCTTTTAAAAGAAGTGCAGAAGAAAAATGAAATAGTAGACAGGGTGTTAATTGATTGTACATATCAGTACACTATGTCAATTTGCTAGTTCCTGGTGTGTGTTAGTTCTTAAGGGTGTGGTGAGTAAAGGTGCTGTAAATAGGAGGGGCTTGTTCAGTAGGCCAGGTGGGGTCCCCACAAGCTGCTTTCTTTAGTTTTCCCTATTATGTCTTCCTCAACCTGGAAATTCACATTACTTCATTTTATCATTAACTGCAAAACTATAAGTCAGAAAGAGGGCAAGAGAGATAATGCTTTGGGGACCCAAAGACTACCTTTGACTTCCTCACAGGTCTCAAAACTCATAAGCATGTTTTTCATTTTAATATGTACATGTGTTCATTCATCAATTCAACAAACATATCTTGATTGTATCATGCCAGGCACTGTGCTCTACCTCAGTGATAAATTTGATACTAAAAATGTATTGTACCTCTCTCAGTGCCAGGCTGTATTCCAAGCACTGGTGATCACTAAGTGGAAACTGTGAAGTCTCTGCTTCCACTGGACACACAGGATATGAAGGGGAGAATGATAATGAGCAAAGAAGCCAAACAAATACACGGGGAAATATTATCAGGTCCTGGCAAGTGCTGAATGGAAAAATTGAGCCAAGTAAGTGGAAATAGAGCAAGGGGTAAGAATATACAGATGACTCTGAGATGAAGCAGAGGGCAACATAAATTTTAGTGGTTTTGATTTTCAAAAAACCACGCCAAACCAGAACAAAACAAAACAAAACAACAGCACTAAGGACCAGTTAGGCTGGGAGTAAGACTGGAGCTTCATGATCCAGTATCGGGAGTTGTACAGGGCAGTGATGGTAATAGCTAGGCCAAGGGGAGAACAGTGGGGTAGAGAAGAGTGTAATACAAGCACACATCCACAATAAGGTACTTATATATTCTGCATAGAAAACATATATAGAGACACCATATACATGGTATACACTGTATTAACATAGTATATTCTCTTTGTGTATACACATGTATATGTACAAAACATGAATATATTTTCCTCTCCTGCCATATACATCCAGATGTGTGATATATGTGAGGAGGAGGGAAGTAGAGGGACAGGTGGCGTGAGGTGAGAAAGAGAATGAAAAAAGAAGGTATAAATTATGTTTTAATAAAAGCAGAATAGGCAGGACATAGGCGTCCTTTAAGCCTCTTAGATGTAGATGCTCACTTCCGGTGGTATAACGCTGAATCACACAGTGCGTGTGTGTAGGTGCACAATATTTTCATACGGAGCTCTGTTACATGTGAATCAGCATGGACTGGGCTTACTGCAGAGAATACTTAGCAAATTCATGAATTCTGCCTGCCACATTTTATGTATCTTCTCAAAAAAGATAATTACTTTTTAGAGTGTGTTAGCAGAGGAAAATGTGTTTTCATTTTGGAGTCATGTTTATATTATATAAGCTAGTTTTCTTTTCCCCACAGGCCACAAAGTCTGGTCAGCCCTACTTTTCCTGAAGGCGGTAATAAAGCTATCAAAGTTTCAGTAAAGAAACAATTGCCTTGAGGATGAGAATGTGAGCTTATATATAATTCAAAAATTTACAGATTGTTTGCAATCTGCACTACCCTTCAAAAATCTAGCTACCAATTAGATATACATATGCATACACATGCACGTACCCCTATGAGCTAATTTTTAAAAAATATTCTTTAGTACTCAGGAGTGTCACTTCAAAATGCTTTCTCATCCCATTAGATTGGATTACTGAGCTGGAGAGTTAAGGGTTTGTCCCTTTCTGACCAGGACACTGATGAGCCTCATGAATTAAAATTTATGTCTTCCCTTGTTACTGATCTACCACCTGGCTCTTTTGAATTATTGCAGCCACCAAATGAATTTTATAGTCCATTGGGGGCTGTCCATGCTTGTTAAGGTGATATTTCTATCTCTGGCACAGCACGGAATCTCATCTCCTTGGTGAATAATCACGTTGTCCAATCCTCCATCAGCTATCTCTTGCTTCTTGAAATAAGTTATGCATCATCTCCTTCTCACATGAATAGGCAAAATATGGACTGATGATCCAACCCTAGCATACCTGTTGGTTATCTCTCTTGTACAGTCTTCCCCCAACAATGGTATTTGTTTTGTTAAGTGTATGCTTGAGGGGTTTTCATCTATTGCTGACTTACTTCCCCTACTTTTATTGTCTGTTTACTAGTTTCCAATTATTATAGACTTTTCTTCTTTCCCTTATTCTACTAAAGTCTTTTAGGTCCACTCCACAAAGAAACTTACTTTTGTCGTAACATTTCATTCTTTAAGATTATGCATTTCTGTCCTTAAAGATGTAGGAAGGTTGTATACACCTGTAAGTAATAGGAAAAAAGCCAGAATTCAACTTGAGATTACAAGATTCCGAAGGCCATGCTTTGTTATATCTAACAGTGTCTCACAGGATGGATGTGCATTTCCCCACATTTTTCTGAATCTGACTCTAGTATTTTCAGTATCTCTCAGCAAATTCTCCTGGGCAAAGAGAACTACACTACAATATTCACTTTAGTGTCTCTCCAGCAATTTTCTTCTAAGTCATGAAAGAAATATGCAAAGATACAGTATAACATTTAGGCTACAGAGGTTTGCTTTTGAATACAGTTTTGATACCAACTAGTCAGGTTTTGGCAAACTCTATTCAAGTGGAAAGTGACATATTCTGTGTAGGGGAGAGATTAAAATGAGACTGCTCAGAGCTCTTGTCATCTGGTGTCTATGGGCAGTCTGATGCAAGGCAAAAATAGTTGCACATCAGTGGTTTGGGTGGCAGAGCCTTAATAAAATTGCCTGAAAGTTTCTTCCAAACAGATCTTAAGGAATACATGTGTGTCTTTGTTTCCTGGAGTGTAGTTATGCAAAACACTCAGAATACTTGTCTTTTTGCTCCTAAGGTATACCAAAGTAACATTTCACTTTGCGTAACCCAGAGAACCCAATTAATATAGTGCAGTATTCACTATCTAATTCCCCAGAATTCTGATTCCCATGGGGTCTCAGTGAGATGAGCGTAAGGATAGCTACTTTCTGGGGCCAAAATGGCAGCGATGGATAAGGAGATGTAGGCAAGGATTTGCTTGTAAGGCCATACTTAGAATTGTCACGTAAGAGGGGTAGGTCATCCTTTTGTCTTTCTCCTGAAATCTGGCAATAAGGCTGATATATTTACTAGACCAAACTCTGGAATCAAAGTAACTTGGATCCAGAGCAGATGCTGAGGAACAGTTTCAGATGATAAGGGTTCCCTGAGCTTTCCTAGCTCTACTGGATGCCTCCGTCTTAGTGACTGTGGAGTGACCATAAGTGCTGAGTGGAATAACTGTCCTGTGTTCTGCTGCCTTTGTTGATGAGGAAAAGTAGAAAAATAGTTCCAGGTTCGAACTACTCAGTGGCATGTGAGGCTATGTTTGAGGAAAGAGAGAATGTATGCCTTGTTTTAAGCTAATGTGGACTTGTGAATAAAGATTAAAGTCCCAAAAAGCATTAAGCTCCAGCCCGTGCGTAAAACAGGGCAGAAAGAGGTAAAGATGCTCTTAGGAAGTTACCTTCTTTTCTGTTGCAGTTTGTCACATGAGCTGGGTGTGGCTCTGTGGCAGAGCGCGAGTCTTGTGTACTAGGACCCTGGAGTCAATCCGAGAACCTCCTTCCAAAATCAGGCCTATTACTAGTTTTTCTTAAACTAAACTTCAAATTTTCCTCTGTTTTGTTTTTGGGACAAACAAAGAGGAGAGCGTATGTGTGTGAGCACTTTGCTTTGGTTTGTGATTATATTGAATTGAAATTCTTCTAAAGTTGTCCGGGAGATGACAGGAATATCTGATTTCCAAGCAATCAGTTCTATCACTGAACTGTTCTCTGCATAGATCAATATTTTCTTGTTCTTCCAGCGTAAGGGGTACACTTGAGACTCATTTGCAGAGATATTTTGTCTACTAAGGGTATGATGATTTTAGGATAACACATAAACCCAAAATTCCAATGGCTTGTCAGTGTTAAAGATCTATTTTAGTCTTACAATTTTCAGGTCTTAACTCATGGCCCCTTAGCCAAATCCAATGCAGGTTCGCTATCAATCTGTGCTCTAGATTCCCTTCAACTATCCCATTCAAATATAGTACTCTACCCTGCTCCTCGGAAGTGGGTGTATCACTGCTAATAACATCTACTAGAGACTATGACGGGTGAGTGAACTGGTTTCTCAGTATTACATACCTCCTCAGAGTCTATGAAGCTCAAAAAAAATATAAAATGAAAGATGCTTGAGAAATTTGATTGAAAGATAATAATATAAAATCCAGCTTTCACAGTTTTTCTCAAGCGAAAAAGCAAAATAGACCTAAGTACAAGTTAAGCTGAGAAACATAGCAGAGGGCATGTTACTTGGGTCAGTTGAGTACAAGCCTCAAATTTTGGGGTGTACGCTGAAATCACCTGTGAGGCATTACACAGACCAATGTCTTGGGCCCGGTCTAGACCATATAAATAGGTATCTTTCAGTGGTGAAGTGTGAGAATTGATATTTTAATATAGATTCTTGGGCAATGCCAGCGCATGGCCAGAATCAAGTATACGCAGAGAAGTTCTGTTTCAAGTGACTCAGTGAAAAAGAGCCCTGTGTACCTCCTGTGATACTGCATTAGCCTTTGCAAGGATAAAATGATGTGTTGGAAGAAAGCAATACCTCAAACTGAGCATGAAAATCTCGGTGCAATTAAGTGTAACTAAAAAATTCATTTCCTCTAGGAAGACTTACCTTACCTTCTTTTCCTACATATAGTAATCAGTCACCTTAGGTAGTTTGTATGCTACATTTCCTTCCTTTTATAACAACAACAGCCATAATTCCAAGTTATTTTAAATCTTCCCTTTGCAATAATCCCACCTTTTAATTTTTTTTTGAAGATCACATAGCCACTGGGATAGAAAGCAACAATGTAATTCATAATTGATGAAGAAAAAATAGCAGCTCTCAAAGTGCCCTTTCTTTAGAGAGCTTCTAAAGGCCTTGAAAATGATCAAGTCCATGTTGTATGTCTGTTAATGTTTCCCTCCTTTTATC